>NW_017275197.1:0-401 GCF_001594065.2 Cyphomyrmex costatus
CGAAAACGAGATCTGGATATTGAGTCGCAAAACAAGATCATTTTATATTTTCAGATATTTTCACATAATCGTAATACGTTTAATGACATTTCTATTAATCCATTTTACGAATAATTACCGTACTATAAAAACAAATTGACCCTATAATATTGCATTTTAATGCGACTAGCTTTTCCTTCACTATAATCCGATTGACAATTTTAGTTACTCTGTTTACATTAAGTACCTTGGGTTACAGAATATTTGGCTAATTGTATTTATTTATCATTTTCTATTAAGAAATAAGAGGAATGTAATATCCTGATACCTTTTTTATACACTGGGTGTACATTTACTCGGATTTAAGGAACTTATTATATGATAAAATAATTTCAGATAAACAATACTGTAGCAATTCTTCA
>NW_017275198.1:0-225 GCF_001594065.2 Cyphomyrmex costatus
CAGCTAGAGGCTTTGGCGCATCGCGTGAAGAACGCGCTAACGACCAACCTGCCCATGGACTTCCATGCGACGACTGGCGGCGATTCGACAGCGCGACGCACTGCCACATATGCGAGAGGCCGTTCGCTCCGGGAGACGAGCGGGCGCGCGACCACTGCCACTTCACCGGGCGGTACCGCGGTCCGGCGCACAAGGGTTGCAACGTCAACTACAAGGACTCTCCAT
>NW_017275199.1:0-4800 GCF_001594065.2 Cyphomyrmex costatus
AATAATAACAGGCCTTTCCTTTCAATCTGAATCTGAAAATAAAATACAGCACAAAGAATCAGTTCATTTATAATTATATAAAGAATAGAGAATACAAATTAATAGAAATTCTAAACATATCTGATACGATTGGAATCAATATCAGATAATTTTAGAATCTCTATTAATTTGTTCTCTCTATTTTTTTATATAATTAAAGAAGAACAGATTCTTTGTACTGAATTATAATTTCAGAGTTATTGAAAGGAAAGGCCTGAACCAATTTGTCTGTATATATCTTTTACTAAAATATCTAGAAAATTATTTGTCAATGTCCTTAAAAGGTAATGTGTACTAAAAAAAAAACAAATAATTCTTTATTATTAATATAGGATATATTTGTAAAGATATTGTAAAAAATAGGACAAATGTAATAGAGGCCTGATAAATAATAAATTATTTCATAGGATAATATTGAGATAACTATCAAATATAAAGGTATATACTGACAGATTGGATTCAGGCCTTTTCTTTCAATAAATCTGAAAGTAAAATTGAATAAATCTGAAATAAAATAGAACACAAAGAATCAGTTCTTTTATAATTATAGAGAAAGGGAGGACAAATTAATAGATACATTAGAAAACTTAACGATATCGAAGAGATCTTTTAATAATTTCACAGTAATTCCATGAACCAGAAGCGTTTGGTGATTTTAAAATGTGTGAATGTGACAAAGTGATATCAGGTCCCCAAATCACGTCAGACGGTTACATTAATTTGGGCAGATTCAAAATTCACTTCCTACTGTTTTGTAAAAAAAAATAATAACAGGCCTTTTCTTACAACCTGAATCTGAAAATAAAATACATCACAAAGAATCAGTTCTTTTATAATTATATAAAGAATAGAGAAAACAAATTAATAGAAATTCTAAGCGTATCTGATACGGTTGGAATCAATATTGTATCAGATAATTTTAGAATCTCTATTAATTTGTTCTCTCTATTATATACATAATTATAAAAGAACTGATCCTTTGTACTGAATTATATAATTTCAGATTTATTGAAAGGAACAGTCTGAACCAATCTGTCAGTATATACCATTGTATATTTGGCGTAATCTTGATTTTCTCATCACTGTGTTTAGTTTGTGAGTTGTTGCCTTTTACTTTAATATTATTTATTTGTCTGGTAGTTATCTCAAAATTATTCTATGAAATAATGTATTATTGATCAGGATATACTTGTAAAGTTATTGTAAAATAGAACAAATGTAATAGAGACCTGATAATAAATTATTTCATAGAGTAATATTGAGATAACTATCAAATATAAAGTATAAAGGTAGATATATACGGACAGATTGGATTCAGGCCTTTTCTTTCTCAATAAATCTGAAAATAAAATACAGTACATAGAATTAGTTCTTTTTTAATTATGTAGAGAAAAGAGGACAAATATTATTAGAAAACTTATCTGATACGATATCGAAGAGATCTTTTAATAATTTCATGGTAATTCCATCAATCAGAAGCGTGCTTGGTGATTTCAAAATGTGCGAATGTACCAAAGAGATATCAGCAATCACGTCAGACGGTTTCATTAAATCAGAAAGATCAAAATTCACTTCCTACTGTTTTGTAAAAATAAAATAATCTTTCAATCTGAAAAAAAAGAGAGTACAAAGAATCAGTTCTTTTAAAATTATATTAGATGTAGTAAAAATAAATCCATTATGTATGCCTTCAATTCAATTTCATGCAAAAATAATAGATTTCTTTTTACTACATCTAATATAAAGAATAGTAAAGAAAACAAATTAATAGAAATTCTAAATTATATGCATTTTTTCACTATACGATTCCTCTAATTATTGTGTACATAAAAGTATCAAGGTAGAGATATAAAAAAACCAATAGTTAACGAGATATTTTACACATTCTTTTGGTATATATTGATGATAGCAAAAACGTTTAATAACTCGTGAACTATTGACTTTTTGATAATGGTTTTGTGCCCCGTCGACGGGGCATCTTAATGTTATTTTGTAAGATCATTAAAAAATTTTTTCGCATTGTTAACTGCGTTTGACTCTTTATAGCCTTTAATTTATGTTTGTTTATTTGTTTTATTAAAAATATTATTTTTTGTAACAACAGCTTATTACTTGCTTACTTCGATTCCTTCAATGTAATACTTCCCTTTCTTCTCATATTGTAATTCGTAATTTAATTTATTTCATTCCTTAAATATGAAACAAAAATTAAATATACAAATCGACTTTCGAAAATTTCAAATAAATAGAATACAAGACTAATGAGAGTATAATCGCTGTTAGTATTGCGAAATTATAAAAACATATATTTATTAGCAATTAAAAACAATATATATATTAAATAACATATATCTTTCAAAGTTTTGTATTCTCAGTGTTATTTTTATAATTTTTCTCGATTAGTTTAATACTTTTACTGTCTTATTATATTGTGTTAATTAGACGCGCAATTTGGGGAACTTTTCAACGTATATTACTTGAAAATATTGCGAAGAATATTACTACGTCGACTCGCCATCAGAGGTCTATGGATATTCGTAAAGTTTCTCGCAAGTGCTGAAATACGCGCATATCTGTATATATAGAATCTCGATTTAAGAACTAAAACAGGCGTCTAAGGTAGGCTCCCACTACATTACCTTACTGATGAGTCCAGTAGTGGAAGCCGGGACGAAATGCCAACTTGTGATATTCTTCGCAATATACTAAATTAATTTTAAGAATTCGGTTGTGGCTGTTGAGGACTCTGTGAAGTCGAAACTGTCCGTATATACCGGGGTATTATAATAAATTTATATATATTTCTAACATCTAGTATAAGCTCAATTGTTCTAGACCTGGGAGGTATATTAAGTTTGATTTGTTAATTAATATTAATTTTATTCATTAATTTGTTTATTATATGAAATGTTTGAAAAATACATACTTTTTTACTGATATAAATGATATTTACTGATAATCGAATTTGCAATTATGACATTACTTCTCGTCAATTAAATTAGACTCAATTTAAACATATAGCAGTAGATGTTAATAAAGATTTCAAAACTTTTGCAATATTCATTCGGCATCGTGCGGTATCCATCAAAACGCTCGCGCGGCTAGCGCTTATATGCTGCATTCGAGCAGCGCGCTATTAGCGCCATTGTGTGGTACTGTCCTTGTCTGACGTGAGCGTCTAATGGACGACGAAGATAAAATGAAACAAATAGCGTTAGCGCTCCCCGAATCCAGCCCTAGTTGCGCCGCACCTGACGGCGCGGAATTCACGTCCTGTGATTGGACAGTTTCAAAGGCTTACCATTTAAAAACTAATAATCCCACAACATTTTGCTATTGACATTTTCGACTCAGTTTTTCATGAGGAATATGAACGTGCCGGCTCCTCCGTTTGGTCTGAAACACCCTATATAGACAATTCGAAACATCTCTGTCAATAAGATAACAGTGGAGCAGTACGTTAGGTGAACGACTCGACCGTGGATCGAGTCACGAGTTCAAATCCTATCAGGCTTAAAAGTTTTTTCCTAGGGATTATTAGTCAGTTCAGCACTTAAGGAGAGGACACAAATGATGGAAATCAGAGGAAGAGAATTGCCTAATCGAGTCTTGTACACAGGATGTTAGTGTGTGTTGATTCAAATAATTTATTGAAAATGTACAAATTTTTCTACGTTTCGATCCTCAGTTTGGATCCTTATCAAGAACTTCTAATATGAAATACAACATAGTTCTACCTAGAACACTTAATATTAAAATTACAAAAGTGATGTTAATAGCTTGTACAGATAAATTATTGTTAATAAAAATCAAGACGAAATGTATTAATACAATATAATAAGACAGTAAAAGTATTAAACTAATCGAGAAAAATTATAAAAATAACACTGAGAATACAAAACTTTGAAAGATATATGTGTGTTACAAATGATGGAGAAAGAAATCTAATTTTTTTTTTGTGCGCGTCCGCCATCGACATATAGTACTGGACGGAGCATGCAGCGAAATTTCTTTGATCTTTCGTGTTGACGGACCTAGAAAGAGTAAGGTAAATTTGGTTTGGGCACGGAACTCTCTTTCTACTATTGTCCTATTGGTCGAATTGTGTTGCAGGAGAGGGAGGACAGTAACGTATTCTTTAAAGTCAGTAGTCATTACAGAGGTATTATTACGCAGCAATACTACTGCGGTGCAGATTAAAATCGGAAAATTATACACATTATATTAGATACAAAATAAAATTGAGTAATATGGTTTCTACGTGTATTTTATGTAAGACTAACACTTTGAATACAGATGTGTCACAACCCAAATAACAATATGTTATCCAAAAGGTTTCTAAAAGATATCTTATTTCTGAATCTGATAACTTAGAGAAACTTCTTAAAGATCACATAAAGATAACTGAATGTTATCTAATGCGTCGTTTTTTGAGAACAGAAAGATGTCACAAAAATGATATATAAAAAATTTCTTAAATTGGACATCTTTATGATTAACATATATATTCATATTTATGATGTCTTAAAGAAATCTGTTATATGTTAATATATAGATTTCTTTAAAAAGAGAGTTTACAGGTTATGTTTACAGGTTTGAATTAATTAATCTTGCCGTTCACTTCATCAGGGCGAGGAATGCACTGATACGTATCTATTAGCGATTTCGGCTGGGAAAATGAGTGTGCACTGGTGCATATTAAAACCGTTGTACACTGTTAATCTACCACCGCGGCAGTACACGGATATAACATATGCACGA
>NW_017275199.1:8701-20038 GCF_001594065.2 Cyphomyrmex costatus
CCTTTGCCAGTCAGTAAAATAATATTACTAGAATGACGTCATCTTACTGACTGGAGAAGTGTTCCCATTCTCGCCAGTAAAAAGTGACGTCAGGATTTGTTGCGTTTCTATGCCCTACGCTTTCTACAGTTTTCGTTTCATATTACAGTTTCATTTCATATTTTCGTCATCAGTGATCTTCATTGAATAGGTAAGTAAATAATATATATTCCATGTAGCAATGTTTACTTGCAACTCTGTAATATTTCGGTACCCATGTCTTAAAATAATTGATCCCGGCGATTAAAGAGGTTAGACAACGATTTCGTTCCGGTACCTAAATATTACAGAGTTGCAAGTAAACATTGCTACATGGAATATATATTATTTACTTACCTATTCAATGAAGATCACTGATGACGAAAATATGAAATGAAACTGTAATATGAAACAAAAACTGTAGAAAGCGTAGGGCATAGAAACGCAACAAATCCTGACGTCACTTTTTACTGGCGAGAATGGGAACACTTCTCCAGTCAGTAAGATGACGTCACTCTAGTAATATTATTTTACTGACTGGCAAAGGGACTATGGGAAGACAGCCCTAGTCTGTGGTATAACGGCATAACGGCGCGTGCTGATATTTCTGTTCACAAAGATAAACCATTTCTGATTACTGTCATATAATCATAGGAATACTCACAAGGTTTATTCTTCTATAATCGTTTTATTTTTCTATAATCTCGTTTAACTTTCGACTTAACCTCATGTCACAATTTTCTTCGCAGGCGTCAACGATAATGATAATAACTATTGACTAACAACTAATGCGTCACATGTTTAATACATTAATATTGGTTAATTTGTACTAATCTATTTAAGTTTGCTGTATGCAAAATTTTAAATATCTTATGAGCTGTTTGTCATAAGGTATGTGTATCTTTATATATGTGCGTCATTTATGTTTATAGTGTAATTATATGGTTTGTTTTCTGTTCCTGTACTAGACTGCACTAAAACTCTTTTTCTCGCTTTCAACAAAGATTAAACATATGCCTGTCTCACTTTAAGTTTCAACAGTGTACGCTACTACACTGGTTCAGCCACAAAAAAACAGACCTATTATATTAAGTGGATGTATGTTGTAATTATAATGTTAACTTTCTGTCTATAATTATATTTTTACTTCTATTTGCAATCATAAGAATAAGAATTGTAGGAATGATAATTAATTACATTAATATAAAAATGATATTAAATATTAGTGATATTAGTCTATATTAAAAAATATGTCTTCTTTATTTACAGTTATAATTTCTTTATTTACAGTTAAAATCTTTATTTAATTATAATTTAAAATCTTTATTTAGTTATAATTTCTGTTATTTCTCAAACATTTTAATAATCAAAAAATTAAGCGTAATAAATATACTTTCTATTTTTGTTACTATTTTTTCTAGCACTGGAGAGATTTACTGGTCGTCAGTGCATGACTAACAAGATATGCGTATTCTTTTGTGAATTGTGTATTCCTATCCAAAACGTTTCATTTTATCCTGTATGTATTCATTTCAATATTCTATTCGCAGAATAATGTAAACAAAATAAGTAAGCAACAATATATTTCAGTTAACGGTAGATAATTAATATTGTTAATAATGGATGCATTCAGTAAAAAGCGCTTTATAAATACATTAATAATACATTTTATAATTTAAAGTTATAAAAAGCAATCATTTTAAATATCATCAAGCATCGTTTTATTAATTATAAAGAACTGATAACATCTATATTATTAATTTTTTAATTTAATATAAAAGTTTCTGATTGGTTGAGCGCAAAAATTCTGAAATTTGAATACCATCTGATGTGAGTGGAATGTAGATGTATGCTATCGGAATGTGTGATAACGAGATCTTTCTTATCCTTATTCCTTTTATGAAGTGCTGTAATCTTTAATTTTAGTTCGGACCTGCAATAGATTTTTAAACATTAAGAAATAGATCAATCACAGTTAACTCAATTATTCTCCTCGCATTTGACTGTAATTGGTCAATTTCTTATATGGCTTAAAGTTTAAAACAACTATTGTAGATCCGGACTTAATATTATACTGAATACAGTCATTTTTCTATCAGTTGATTGCAAGATTAATACTAATTTGGTAATTTTATTTAAATTTTTGTATTCTAGTGACACCTAAAAAAAAAAGTATTCTTTGGAAGTACTTTATTCGAACAGAAATTGGAGGCCGATGTAAAATGTGCCAAACAGAAGTGAAAACTAGTGGAAATACTATTAACTTGATCAATCATTTGAAAAGAAAACATAAGAAAGTGTTAAAGGAAACAAGCCAAATAAATAAGTTAAAAAAACGGAGAATGCAATGTAAAAATGTAATTTCAAATTTTATGAAAATATAAAATATACGTTAAACGTGTATTTGTACAAGTATTTATTAATTAATAAAATTAATTTTTTTAATTAATTTAAGGATAATACTAGTGAAGTTGAAGATGATCCTACAACAGATATAGAGATAGTATCATCACCCGGTTCATCCTCTTCAAGTTTCTCTGGTCAGTCTGGTCTCTCAATAATATCTGAAGAATCAGATAAATCATGTTCTACATCATGTTCTTCAATGATACTTCAATCACCAACCTCTTCAAGTTCAAGTAGAAAAAGAGAATTAATAGAAAGAAAAACAAAATCTCTTCAACCAAAAATTAATGAAACATTATCAAAAATAAAAGATTACGAAGGTAAAAAAATTTATTAAAAAATGGAAAGCATACATTTAAATTTTAGACACTCGATATCTCGATTAGATTAGACACAACTGCTCATAGATACACATATTGTCGAAAAAAGCGGGTAAAATCGATGAATAAGACACAACTTTAAGATCTTTCAATGTCCTTTATGAAATATCTTAAAGGTGAAAAGTTTTGTAATTTTCGCGTTTTTTTTTATTTAATTAATCAAAAAATTCTAAAGAAATCTTTAAAGATATCTTAAAAAAGTTGTTTTATGTGTTGATTTTAGACGTTCTGTTCACTGGTTAAATTTAACCAAAGAAACGCGAAAATTGCAAAATGATACAGGACTGTTCGACTTATTGTTAGTTTAATCCGCTCTATCCCTCTTCTCACAAGAGCTTATGCAATCATTACTGGACACATTATATACAATATATACACATTACCGTGTATATTTTCAATTCCTAGATTTTTATATATATTTATATTTTTATAAAATTCTTAGATTTTCATTTATATTTTTGTTAGATGGAGGTGAGAAAAGTGGTCGAATAACAAATTATCTTCTTTATATGATTGCAAAAGATAATATGCCGCTTAATACTGTAGAGAAAGATGGTTTCCAACGTTTCGTAAAAACGGCTTTACCTCTTTATGAAATTCCTGGAAGAAAAAAAATAACAACTTTAATGAGAGAAAAATATGAATTTCTTACAAATATAACAAAAACCATATTATCTACAATTAAGCATTTTTGACTTACAACAGACGTGTGGACGGACACTCTTAATACCAGAAGTTATTTGGGAATGACAGTGCATTTTATTTTAAAAGGAAAACTGACCTCTGTAATTATTGGTGTTACTGAATTAACGGAAAGACACACGTCAGAATACCTCGGACAATGGCTTTCACATATATGTACTGAATGGCGTATTGAGAAGGATAATATTGTAGCTATCGTAACAGATAATGGAGCTAATATTGTCAAAGCAATTACTGCCATTTTTGGAAAGAACAAACACTTAGCTTGTTTTGCTCACACATTGAATTTGGTTGCAACAACATTATTAAAAGATAATGAAATTAATACTTTCTGTGGAAAGATAAAAACACTAATTACATTTTTTAAACAGTCCGTTGTTGCTGCAGATGAATTACGAAAACATGAAACAAAAAAATTAATTCAATGTGTTCCCACACGCTGGAATTCATTATACTATATGTTAGAACGATTTATAGAATTATCCGAAGGTATCATTTTGACATTATTAAAATTTCCAAAAGCACCTTCCATGTTAACAGCTACAGAATTGGAGCTTGCCAAAGACATAATTCGAGTAATGAGTCCTCTTGAAGCTATTACAAAAGAGATTTGTGGCGAACATTGTGTCACAGGAAGCAAAGTAATACCATTAATAAATTGCTTAAAAAAGAAAATTGAAAGATTAAGTATTGAATTCACTTCTACCGTAGCTTTGAAGCTACTTGAATCACTCTCTACTATCATTGATATTCGATTTGGAACAGTGGAAGAAATTACTATTTTAGCTATATCTACCATTCTGGACCCTCGTTTTAAAAAATTGCATTTTAATGATAATTATGCCTGTTCACAGGCAATTAATAAGATAGCCCAGCAGATGGAATCTTTAAATAACAATTATACATCCAAAGAAGTAAGTGACTCAAGAAAATGCTAGTTTTTCGAATGACTTATGGTCAGTTCATAATTATCTCGTTAATAAAAGTCGACTTGATGAACTTCATCGTAATTTTAACGAAATTCCGACTGACTTAAAGCATTATCTTAATCAACCAACAATTCCATTAAGTGAAGATCCAATAGATTACTGGTGCAATAAATCAATATATCCGTCTTTGACATTAATTGCGAAAAAATATTTATTAATTGTGGCTACTTCTGTGCCATCGGAAAGAATATTTTTAAAAGCAGGAAATATTGTAACTGAAAATCGTAACAGACTATCACCGAAACATTTGCAAGAAATATTGTTCTTAAATTCTCTCTCATTCGATGAATGGAAAATAAATCAGTAACTGATCAGTATTATCAGTAACTAAAATAATACGTTATCGGCCGATTATATTTACTTGTTTTTTAAAATAAATCAGTAATGGAAAATAAATAACAATAACGGATAACATCTTAGTGTGTGTCTTTTTCATTTCCTTATTTTTACCTTCCATTTATTTTATCCACTATCGTGGATTCTGTATCGTACTTACATCGTTCAATCGTTGTCAGATTTATCTTATACATAAGTATTCTTATAAGTATTCTTATAATTATAGGCATTTAAAAATTTAAAAAGTCGTATATTTTCATATAATAATTTTTATTGTGTTTTGTTGCACTATTAAACAAATATGATTTATTATATATATATATATAATAAAAAATACTTAATATTTTCTTTTAGAACTCTTTTTACCTTAGAACTATTATTATATTGAAAATAAATGTTTTATGTCGTGTTCCAAAGAATTTAATGTTATAATATCATTATTGTGCCTACACTGCCTACATTTACAGTTACTGGTTAACATTAATCGGGTTTAATAATATCCGTAGTTACAACTAGCAATTACATATAATATTACTGACAAAATGTATAAATAAATGCTAGTTAAATTTTAATTTATTCGAATTGACACTGACAGTTGTCATCAAATTAAATTTATATACGATATTTTACCGAATCTATGTTAGCAATTTATCATATTTATGTCATAACTACAGTATAATATTATTATAGATAATTAATTAAATCTAAATTTTTATTTTAAATTAAAAATTTTAAAATTATTTTACTTGGAGGTAAATCAGATTTATGTTTAATTTTTTTGTTGAATTTCTACGATTCTAGTGAGAAATCATCAAATTGTCATCGATTTGACATCTATTCCATTCTCACTTCTTGTGAAATGTCACAAAAAAATTTTAATTGAATCGATCTCCAATAGATCGATTCATTTAGCTCCGATCTTTTAATAGATCGATTTCAAACAATCCGATTCTAAATCGATTCAAAAATCGATACAATTAATGGAGATCGCACATCCCTAGCATGTATCATCAATACCAGGAAGTAAGATATAAGGAGACTCCACTCCGTAAAATAAAAGTGGACCCATTTTAGGTTTCGAGTTCAGCTTCCTATTCTGATGAGTGCGAGTAAGAGAAATGATCATTTCTCTTACTCGCACTCATTATGCGCAGCACTACTAAATTCACGAGCGCTGCGAGTGTCGAGAATCGGAAACGGAACTCGAAACCTAAAATGGGTTCATGTCTTGTAGACTGGCGAGACCGAGTGGAGTCTCCTTATATCTTCCTTCATGATCAATACATATCTGTATGTAATATTGGAATGTATATTATTGTGCATGTACATATGCACACATTTTAAAACACACAAAATTGTATTCACTAATATATCTTTTTGTATGCATTGTTAGAATTAAATTGTATGCATACATACACACATTATACACACATAAAATTTTAATATTGTGTATAGACATAATGTGTATGAATGTTTCAACAGGAGTAACTTCTCCTTCCCAGATAGCAAAATACAATACTAGCAGTATGCTAGTGATAAATCAGCAAATTCAGTCACAATTGTAGAGCAGATTTCTGCACACTGTATCTACTGCTTGATTTTGTGGTCATGAATTGTCAAACATAATATAACAGAAATGCAGCAAGAAAACAGCATATCTTGCCATCATAATGTAATAGCAGAAACATGATCCAAGGCCTATTTATTTTCTGATATATTTTTATTAGTAGGTATTAGTAGAAATAGCAGACTATGTTCGACTGTTATCAGAGATCTGCTAATATAATATGTGAATACACATTTGCGATACGTGCTATTGGCAGGTTTTTCTATCTGTGAGAATATATTATACATATGTACAATATTGTATATACAAATATATCATATTAGACTGTTTTCTCAAATGTATTCTCAGTACTGAAAATGTATATTACGTAAATTAGAGATTTTCAGTAGTGATATCTGAATATTTCATATAACTTATTAGAAATAGTAAAAACAGATAAAGCAGCTACATGTGTATGTGCAATACATTCATATATATATTTTGTCTGTTATATGTATAATACATTTAGTCTGTTTTCTGTTCCTGCACCAGATTGCACTGAAACTCATTTGCTTTCAATAAATATGAAACATATATACTATCTCACAAGTTCCAAAACATATAGTTCAGTCACAGAAAACAGACCTATAATGTTTTGACAGATATCCTAACCTAAAATGGCATTGGATGAAAGGAAATGTGCTACATTCGTATGCACCAATATATCTGTCAGTATTTATTTAAAAAATGTGTATATCACATTATATTACACATTTTTATTACTGACAGTATATATATATATACAATATATGTGTGTGTGTGACAACACGATCATAATAGTCGAAGCAAAGGTTTTCTCTGCTCGACATTTGCTCGCGTTGCATACTCCAACTCACTCGGAGGCTCGTATTCAATACGCGCTTACAATGATGTCAGCACTCTAACATGCTATAGCATACTTCACGTATACTATAGAATTTCAGAGATAAAAACACGTACTGAATACGGAATTAGTAGGAGCATATGATTGCATACGATGTAAACAGCACGCGGTCAGCGGCGGCTCGGGGCCAGCGGCGGCGCGCGGCGCGCGGCAGGCAGAGGGCGTAAGTGAACGGTCACAAATCTGTTGTACCGACCTCGATCAAGTTCGGCCGTAGCTCCAGCATCCCCTTAAATTGTGATACTATTTTCTTCATGTTTCAAAGGACACTTAGCATTTTACTTATACAATTGATAAGAATGTCATTTTTTGCTATCTTTTTACTTTATTGACCTGAAATATAAAATGAAGAATGCGAACTCATGTAATTTACACATTTATGTGTGTAATGGAATTTATTACACACATTAAGATGTCTATAATTATTTCAACTCAGAATTTAATGATTCTTATTTAATTTTTCTGTATTAATTGTAGGGTGAATATAGGCAAATCTTCAGATTACTCTCTTAAGCGCAAACTGTTCGATTTCTGCTGTCAGTTTATCATCAGGTTTTGTGAGCAGATCCTTTTCGATTTCTGCTGTCAGTTTACCGTCAGGCTCTGTGAGCAGATCCTGCTCGATTTCTGTCGCCAATCTGCTATCGGATTCCGTCAGTAGGTTCTGTTTGATTTCTGCTGCCAATCTATTTGCATAGAATGTTAACAAGTTATGTCGACAGAATAGGAACATGTATTTTTTATTATATTTTTATTTTATATATACTTTTATCAAATCAGCTATCAGTTTGACGACATTCTGCTAACATTTTACTTTCTGGGGATATAGGTTATCAAGATGTGAAGGTCCTGATAGTAAAGCCTGCGAAAACAGACTAGGTGCAGAGCCTGTTGAAAATTTTTGATTGCAGATTGGCAACAAATTGTAGATAGTGGCCCGTATTCAGAACGCGCTAACATGCTATAGTTTACGTCACGTATACTATAGAATTTCAGAGATAAAAATGCGTTCTGAATACGGGCCAGTCTGTATTATCAGATATTGTTAGCAAACTGCTGCTAAACTGCTAACAACGTCTGCTGACATATTTTGCAGCAGATTGGTTGCAAAAACCGAGCAGAGTATTCTGACATGATCTGACAGCAGATTGTGAGCTGATCCTGCTAATAGAACTTGACTACAGATTGGCAGCAGAAACCGCGCAAGATTTGTTATTTTCATACATGGCCCCGTCACGGGATGGGGACTTGCTTCTAGTAAGAAGAAAACGTTTAAGAGTCTTTATAAATCTTTTTGACGTTACGAAGAGTTCTCTATGATTTTTAATGACATATGCGCTTAATAATAATTTTTTAATAATTTTTTAAAAATGGGGTGCTAACTTTTTAACGAAATTCAAGGTCGCATAATTCTGATCAGCTTAACAGAACTATTTTGTGAATACTTCGAGTTCTTAATACAAACATTTTTGAAGAAAAATAAAATTTAAAAAAATAGTAGAAATCTTTGAAAAATGTTTTGAGGGTACCGAGTAGTTCTGAGTAACGTTTCATATAGTTCTCGACGAATCCTATCGAAAACTATTAGGTGCAAAAGCGATTGAACCAACGGTTTGCAAGGTACAACGACATTTGTCAGAAGATCAACAATTTTTAGAGTGAGTATATCTCAGAAATCGTTGTTCCAATTGCTTTGAGCCCTGAAACTTTTCGACAGGACTCGCCGAGAACTCTCCAGAACTCTGAACAGAACTACTCGGTACTCAAAAAATTTTCCGACCTGGGACTTCAAAAAAAATCTTAGATCAAAAATTTTTTGAGAGTACCGAGTACTCAGAACTACTTGGTACTCTCAAACAATTTTTTAAAGATTTCTAATTTTTTTTAATTTTATTATTCTTCAAAAATGTTTTTTATGTAACAAGAACTCTAGGTATTCACAAAATAGTCCTGTTAAGCTGATCAGAACTATGCGACCTTGAATTTCGTTAAAAAGTTAGCACCTCATTTTTAAAAAATTATTAAAAAATGATTATTAAGCGCATATGTTATTAAAAATCATAGAGAACTCTTCGTATCGTCAAAAAGAAGCAGGAATTATCATCAGAACTATTGTATCTAAAAATTAATTCTTCAAAAGTTTTTAATTTTTTTTTAATATTCCAAAATTTTTCTTACATATCAGGAACTCTAGGCAATCGCAAATTGAAGCTATTAAGCTCAGAACTATTCCACCTCGAAATTCGATAAAAAGTATAACTATAGTTGGGGTGCTAACTTAAAACACCCCTTTAAAATAAATGCCACTTACGCATCGTGTTAATTGATCTGTCTAATGAGCGTGGTCGGCATAATATAGAAAAATTTAGTTAACATAATTTTTATATACGCGTAGTTACATTTTATTTGATTACAACTAAAATGCAATTATATTAATAATGTGTACACTTATTAAACTGACATCATATAGGAAATGATTCTAAATAACAGAGCAAGGGAACACAAGTGAGGGAATACCAAATATGATCCCCTTCGCTTAAACTAAACTTTATTTTTATATATTATTATTTATATATTATTAATGTAATTGCATTTTAGCTTTAATCAAATCGAATGTATTTATTTATGTATTTTAAAATTTTGTTATTTAAATTTTTCTTTAAATTAGGCTGATCACGCTCTTATTTGATAACTGTCGTCCATGCTCTTATGCTTGACTGACTGTATGTATACATATACATATACCATCAGAAGACGCGGTAGTGTCTCCGGCCATGTTCAAATATTGAAATACACTACAAATCTCATATCCCGAGCCACCAAAGTCCATTTTTCGGGGGTACTAAAATATAAAAAATAACTACTAAAGTATACAAAATTTTGAGAATCGAACGTTATATATATATATATGTCCTGAAAGGTGGCATCGCCACGAATAATTTGAGCTAAAAAAATTTAAAATCGATCAAACCGTTCTGGACATATAAGTGGTCGAAATGTCGCTCGAACAACATTTGATCTGTGCACGTGGCGGTGAGGTGAGGGGGACAGCGGAAGGAAGAGTTTATTTATCTCCGAACAATACTATTCGAAAATAGGCCGAAAGATACATCTGTGCGCAGGAGGTGAAGTGAGGGTAAACAGCGGAAGGCGGAGGTTAGTCGAAAATCGGCCGAAGTTACATACACTTTATGTATGTTCACTTTGTACTGGCACTGGCACCTTTAATTAATAATATATCAGTTACTTTTCATGGTAATATATCATTATTAGATAAAAAGGTTTAAATTTTTGATTTATTTTTTATTTGTTAACGCGATCGCATATTACAAAACAAAATTATTAAATAAATGTAAAACAGTTACTTTTTGTGATAATATATTATTATTAGATAAAATAGTTTAAATTTTTGAGTATCTTTCTTTGAACATGGCTTGAACTTTTCATTTTTATGATATGATTTTGTCGGATATCACTTACTTTTCAGAGTACAAATACATATATCACAAATTTATATAAAAAGGTAACGAAAGAGAGTGAATACGGCGAAAGAGAGGGGTGGTGGAGGTGGATGGTGGGGAGAGGAGGTGGAGGTTCGTTGGGTCAAAGATGGTGGAGGTGTAAGTGAAAGGTAAAAGAGGATGTTAAAAAGTTGTAATAACGAAAGAGAGTGAAATACCGCGAAAGAGAGAGGCGGTGGGGGTGGGTAGTGAGGAAGGAGACGAGGCAGGTGTAGGAGGTCCGGCGAGTCGAAGATGGTGGAGGTGCGAGTGAAAGGTGAGAAAGGCAAAGGATGTTAAAAAGTTGTAATAACGAAAGAGAGTGAAATACGGCGAAAGAAAGGGGCGATGGGGGTGGGTAGTGGGGAAGGGGGAGGGACAAGTGTAGGAGGTCCGACGGGTCGAAGATGGTGAAGGTGTGAGTGAAAGGTGAGAAAGGATGTTAAAAAGTTGTAATAACGAAAGAGAGTGAAATACGGCGAAAGAAAGGAATAGTTGGGGTGGGTGTTGGGGGAGG
>NW_017275199.1:20289-21717 GCF_001594065.2 Cyphomyrmex costatus
GGGGGGGGAGAAAAGCGGGGGGAGGAGGTCCAGCGGTTCGAAGATGGTGGAGGTGTGAGTAAAAGGTGAGAGGGGATGTTAAATACTTACAATTAGTTACATATTTCGGACGGATGGACGGACGGACATACGGACATACATACAGACAGACAGACAAAAACTTGCATTAAAATCATCACTTTTCGACCGCTTATATCTCCAGAACGGCTTGACCGATTTAAAATTTTTTTGGATCAAATTACTTGTGATGATGCCACCTTTCAGAACATATAACGTTCGTTTCAACATTTTTTATATTTTAGTAGTTATGCACCCCCCAAAAATGAACTTGGTGGCTCGGAATAAGTTGTAATGTCTTTCAGTTTTTGAACATGGCCGGAGGCACTACCGCGTCTCCTGATAAAGATAAAATATAAGTATGTAAAAATAAAAAGAAAATTTTAGAAAAAATTTTATTCAAAAGATTAATTTAATTGATATTTTGTCGATTTTCCTACAAATTGCTACAATTGTTAAAAATACGTCACATTTGTCATTTTTTTTAATCACATTTTGCTGGAAGTAATAAAAAAATTCCTCAGTTTTAAAATTTTCAACATTATAGGAGAGAAGCATGTCACAATTAACACGTTTTGTTAAATTATTATCATTTGTATAAAAAATTTTTTAAAGTCAAAAAATTATTATGTAAAATGTTATTTAAAAAGCTACTTACAATTAGGAATATGTAGCTATATGTAGCAATATGTGTATGTTTTCTGAGCCAGTATTACTTTTCTAAATGACGCATACATTTTTTTACATAATTTGCTTCTTCTCAAAAAAAAAAAAAATACAATTGCAATTAAGAAAAAATGTACCGTTTATGTATATATTTTCAATTTGATTTATATTATATATAATACATAAATATATATGTAATATTTATATTTATGGGACATTCCACGTCAACTCAGACAGACCTCTAGACAAAATTTGGCTTGATGGATTTAAACGTTCAAGGGCTTAAAAAATTTGTACATCTGTGTACTTTTAAATGCCGATGGGCTTCTTTCAAAAATTTTAATGTCGGCGCTATTATTGCTGATAAAAGTCAACAAATTCCAAAATTTAAAACTAACTTTGTACAATAAAACTCGAAAAATTCTTTAATTATTCTGAAATTCTGTATCTAAAAGTTTTTTGGTCGCCGAATGTAAATCTGATGTCAGTTTTCAAAAATTCAAACTTTAAACCAACACCCCGAAGGGATTAGTTTCTTGTTACGTCCACGTCGTTGATCCTGGGTAATGCCGAGAGCAGGACACATTTTTATTTTAGTCGTATTCGACCCGAAGTTTTGAATGTCCGGAACGCGACTTCAGATTCATAATCACCAACCCCAAAAACCCACGAGTAACAAATTTTAATAAAATCCGATCGATTTAT
>NW_017275199.1:22099-50775 GCF_001594065.2 Cyphomyrmex costatus
CCGAGTAACAAGTTTCGAGTAGATCCAATGAATTTTAACAAAAATTGTCCGCCATATTGGATCCGCCATTTTGAATTTCGTAAATATGATTTCATATTTATAATCAACAGCCAAAAATCTTAAAAGATCCATTTAGGCTGAATTTTTTAGACGTTATTGTTCGAATTCAAATGTGGAATTGCTATATTTTTTTATTGGACATGGTCAACTTTAACCCCCCACCTATTTCCTAAACGGGCTGTATGCTCATCTTGAAATTTTACAGGGATTATTGGGTCATCATATGTAACTATTTGGCATAATAAAAGTTTCAAAAATCGAGGTACCGAAAACGGGCATTTTTTGCGGAGGCTCTTTGTCCGCCATTTTTGGATTTGCCATTTTGAATTTTTGAAAACTGACATCAGATTTACATTCGACGACCCAAAAAACTTTTAGATACAGAATTTCAGAATAATTAAAGAATTTTTCGAGTTTTATTGTACGAAGTTAGTTTTAAATTTTGGAATTTGTTGACTTTTATCAGCCATAATAGCGCCGACATTAAAATTTTTGAAAGAAGCCCATCGACATTTAAAAGTACACAGATGTACAAATTTGTTAAGCCCTTAGAACGTTTAAATCCATCAAGCCAAATTTTGTCTGGAGGTCTGTCTGAGTTGACGTGGAATGTCCCTTATATATTTTAACAATTAATTTAATGTGGTTTAAATTATACTATATACATATATACATATATACGTACATATACATATATAATACATATAGTACAATAAAACATTGAAAAGTGGTACTCAGTTCGCTTTAAAAATCTGAAACAATGTGAAGACAAAAATTTATCAAAAATAGTGGAAAGTGAAAACTTTATAGATATCTCCAATCTATGAGTTGATAACTTTAGACTTTGAAAATGCAAAGGTTATTAATATTTTATGTTTATTAATACAATTTATATCTCCAAGAAAAATATTTGTATCTGGTAAGCATAACTATAACGCCTCTATCAGAGCAGCTAAGAATATCAACGAATGTGTATGATTAACAAAAAAAAGTCAATAAAAAGCCAATAGTCATAGATCAATATTTATAGTTGATTCATATATTGAAAACAATCTTAAGATGTTAAAAGAAAAAGAAAATCAATCGTAAATAAAAATTTACGCTTTACTATGTCATTTTATATTAAATGAAAATTTTAATGGCGCGCGCGAAGCGCGCACTTGTTATGTTCTAGTAAACAAAAAATACTGCAAAAATACATTTTCAGATTGATTTTTAAAAAGTAATGGAAAAGTAACGAAAAGTTACCTTTCAAGTAACTCTCGCTTCGTGACGTCCTCTCTTGCAACTCATTCAGACTCGTCGTTCGTTCACGTACACTTGCAAACGCGCCAATCGTATCTCATCCTACAGCAGTGGTGTAGTTCTAAAAAAAAAAGAATCCTGGCGGTCTGGCGGATGCTTTGACTTCTTCTTCTTCTAAATTTGGATGGCCCAGGTTCCGGTGAAACCGGATAAACGTGGGCAGTCGTACCAAAAGATAATTATATGCGTCAAAAGATAAATGTAAAACCAAAACGGGTGATGCAATGACCGCGAGAATGGCGTTGCTCGACCGGTCCCCGGGCGCCTGCGTCTATGGCGTCGTCACGCCACAATAACGTGCGTCATGAGAGCCCAGGTCGTCAAAAGGTGCAAAATGACGAACTATCGAGACGAGCTCAACCGCGGACACGCATCTGTGTGATACAATGCACAATCAAAGTCGGCACCACTTTCAAAAATATACAATGAAGAGCATCCGAACCGAAACGCGTCCGTAACAGTCGGATGGTTCGTCGGAACTCGGCGGATGCTTTGAGCGTACGATTGCCACGGCTTTGAAACATTAATCCATATATGGCGAAAGGAGGTACCAAAAAAAAAAGGTACATACAAATCGTGCCGTGAGGTTCGTCGTATGGATTGGGACGAGAGGAAATAAAATGGAGAGAATGGCTAACCAATGGTTAGCCATTGGTTATAGTAAAGCGTCCAATCACAGTATATAATACATTTGGGCCCGTATTCAGAACGCACTTTTATCGATAAAAGCGCGCTTTTATCTCTAAAATTCTATAGTATACGTGAAGTAAACTATAACATGTTAGCGCGCTAATATCGTTGTTATCGCGTTTTGAATACGGGCCATAAACTTTATCTAAAAGGTTCGATTGCTCCATGTTGTACTGCCATGTTGTTATGTCGAAATTCAGGTTTCAGTAAATATTTAAATGCTTCTTTTTCTTCTTACCGTCTTATTACACAAACAAAAAAAATTCGTTTTAAATAGGTAATTATAGAAAGAACTTTGGCGTCACAGCACCAAGCTTGGCTTCCGAAAAAAGTACCCTGGCGCCGCACAGTGGGATGAGATAGCTACTTTTTTTTCCAAAATTAATATCTCTGTAAATAGAATAGTTAAGAATATGCAATAATTATTTTTGTGTTCCTAAATAGTTATTCTTTGATTTTTACACACATACGTACATGTATTTTATTTTATGATAGCTTTTTGTGCAACAAATATTTATATAACTAATTTTTTAATAACTAAATGTAAGCTTCTTAAATATTCGATTTATTATTAATTATTCGTTATAATTATCATTCTTATTATCGAATAACAATAAATATAATTGCACAAAAAGTACGTTATTGTTGCCACAACTTAAAATAATAATATTTTTCGCCCATCAATGCTATTTATAAGAACTGTAGTACGATTGTGACAACTATAAGGTTTTTTCTATATACATCAAAATATTGATATTTTACTAATATACATGTACCTCTAATCCAACAAAAGATTAAATACATCGGGATGAAAATCGAGTTTCTTCTTTGACAAAATTTTCCTTTTTTCTGATACTATTGGGTCTGAAGTAATGAGGAGCATATGTATGACGTCTTCATTTGTAGCAATTCTTGATCGTTTTCTTGAGTGATGTAGGTGTATGCTTCTGTAATTGTTATGTCTTGCTTCCAGAGCTTCTTCCGATAGTTGACCGATTGGAAATGATAACGATTCAATTATTGCTGAGCCATGAATTAAAATTTTATGTAATGATGATGACATGTAATACCATCCATATAACTCAACATATAATTTGAATGTGTCTAATGCGTATGCATCAAATTTTTTTGTATCGATACACTTTCCACTTGATAGGACTTGGAGTATCACCGAAAATCGTTCAATTAATCGTTTGTCGATCTTTGTTATGCGAGAAGTAACTTCTGGATCAGAAAAAAATTGTCTTGCGGTATTACCGTCATTAGAAGTTCCAGAACCTTGTCTGAGAACATCTATTATTAAACCTAATTGTCGAAATTCATTTTGAATACGCTGTTTTTCTGCTGCTTTTTGTTTCTTTTCTTTGATTCCTTTTGCCATCCATTTCCGAAAAGACAAATTATATGCAATATGGAGTACACATTCCATAGTTCTTATCCAGGCATGCAAAGTCGACAAACCAAATTCATAATTTTTATCATAAATATTTTTTTTCATTATTCACGTTAAATCATTCATTTTTGTAGGTTTTGCTTGACAGATGATACAAGTTGCGGCAGATGGAGTAGATGTGATTGCCTGGGCTACTTTGCCATCAATCATTATAAGAAGAAAAACATGTTTAATTGAAAAATTTTGATCCAAGATAGTTTTATAAATTGTTTCTGAAAGTTGCAAAATTTTTAATTTCATATTTCCTACTTCAGTAACTATTTTTTCATATGATTCTTTGGAAAATTCGAATTTGATTGGTCTGCAGTATCTTACTAACGAAGGTAGTGGATTTTTCCATATAACTGTATCATTTCTTGAAATACGGTACCTTTGAAATTTCAAAGGTACCGCTGATATAACAAATAGATCAGAATCAGAAACATCAGCGACATTAAATGCTTGTTTATATTCTGCCTGGCCCGATGAACCATCACAACCCCATTTCCAAGTCATCATCAATTGATTCTCAGGCAAAGTTAGTAATATACTTTCTTTCAAAGAAAGAATTCTCGATACAGTATGATCTACAAGGGATTGTAATTCTACACTAGCTCCAGTTTCGTCGACTTGTATATTTTCAAGGTAACATTTCTTCTTATATGTATATACCTTACTATATGGAGGAAATAACGAACTATTATGTGCGATTGCAATCTGTCGTAATTTCAAGTATTGCTCTTTAGAAAGATCTAAATCAACCAGGAGCGCCAAAGCTTCTTCGGAATTCAAGGGTATTTCTGATTTTGCGTTTGTTGCAGTTTTTGCCTTCATATTATATGCATAGTTTATTTTTTTCATGACATGCTCTTCAATCAGATCTAGAGCTTTGCGTCTCTTACTACTAATAGAACAATCTTCAAAATTAATTGTAGGTCTACCTACAGAATATAAAGTCGGTCTGCTAAAAGAAGCAGCAGGATCCACTTTGAGAATTCTTCTTGAAGCCATGCTGTATGCTTGGTAAAAAAATTTCTCTTAGAAAATTTACTCTCCTTCCATCTTCGCAAAAAGAGTTTGTGAAAATTTTCAAGTTTATCTTTTATTAATTGTACATAGTCATTTGACAACGCAAATTTATTTTTCAACTGCACTGCTAATGCGTTAAGATCTTTATCAAATTGTAATAGGATCGTAACTAATTGTTCTTTTTTAATTCGATATTCCATTCTCATTAAAACTTCTAATTGTATATAGCACGATATATGTATAGTTACCAAAATCAGAAACGCTCACGTATAAGTTTATGTTGCAAAGCATTAACTGTAATATGCAAATTGTAATCTGTTTTACTTATATGTATGTATGTTCATTTTGAATTTGCACCTTGAATGATCTATTAGTTACATATTCAACATAGAAAATATTCGTTATATGTACGTTCACTTTGAACTGGTAGATTTAGTAATATATCAGTTACTTTTCGTGGTAATATATTATATTAGATAATTAAAATTAAAGTTGAATGACTCTTTATATGAAAATAATAATTAAAACGAGGTAAAGGACAATGAGAGTCAATTCATAAGTAAACAAGAAAGCGATTATAACATAAAAATTATAATATGAATTTTCAAAGAAAAAGAATACAAACAAAATACTTAGCCGCTTTAGACACAATTAAAAATTAGAATATCGGTCAATATATAATAGTATAAAAAATCGCTCGATGTGAAATACTGGAAGGCAGTTGAAAACCAGAATTAATGAACACCGTAGCCATATTAGACATAATACTTCTAACCGTTCGGTTATTACGGATCACAGATTGCAATATGATCATGACTTTCAATGGGAAGATGTTAAAATTTTAGATGAAGAACCTAATTATAGAAAGCGAATAATATCTGAGATGCTTAACATTAAAAAGCAGAAAAATAGTCTTAATTTACAAACGGACACTGAAGGTCTTCACGATTCATATATTCCCATTGTAAATAAGGTTTAATCTTTTGTTATCGACAATCGACACACTGCT
Source organism: Cyphomyrmex costatus (assembly GCF_001594065.2). NCBI lineage: Eukaryota > Metazoa > Arthropoda > Insecta > Hymenoptera > Formicidae > Cyphomyrmex > Cyphomyrmex costatus. Next base: position 27,625 of record NW_017275199.1, read on the forward strand.
TTGTTGTTGTTATATCACAGTACTTGCAAGACAGTTAAAGGATTTAGTACACTTCCTTGCATTCGTTTTACTTTGCATATTTTATACAATAAGTTTTGTGAAAATGTTTAGTATTATTACCTTGTTGTTCATTTTACTCTATGACTTCTTCTATTTTATTTAACTTTCATATTGTAAACTGACAAATCGTTTTCGCTGGTGAGTTAGACTTTTTCTTCCTTTTTTTTGTTTTTTGAATTTCATTATTTTCACATTTTTTGATTTTGTTCTCATGCCAAGTTATAGATACATTGTTTCAATATATGACTTTGCCATCTTGTATTGTCAATGTTGTGTAACGAAGAGAGAAATCGAGGAGTCAGTAAGAAATTTGTTGTCTGAATTATATTGGAATAAGGAATTTTTGATGAACGTCTAAAGAGGACTCAAACCAAGAGTCGAAACTTGTAACGATATTTCACATCAAGCGATTTTTTATACTATTATATATTGACCGATATTCTAATTTTTAATTGTGTCTAAAGCGGCTAAGTATTTTGTTTGTATTCTTTTTCTTTGAAAATTCATATTATAATTTTTATGTTATAATCGCTTTCTTGTTTACTTACGAATTGACTCTCATTGTCCTTATTTTTCGTGGTACATAACATAGAAAATAACATAATGTATGTTCACTTTGAACTGGCACATTTAGTAATATATCATATATTATATTAGATAATATCATTTAAAGTATTAAAGGTTTAAATTATTATGTTACATTATTAGATAATCATTTTAATTTAGAAAAGTTCAAATTTTTGGGGATAATTTTCAAAGGTTGAAATTTATTGGGTTTTCTATTTTGTGGTTAGGTAATCGTTTTAATTTAGGAAGGATTAAATTTTTGCGGTTAGTTTTCAAAGGTTTAAATTTGTTGGTTTCTATTATTACGATTCAAATTTCATAAATTTATATCATATGTATTTCAGGAAATACGTTAAATCACTTTTTTATAAGATTCACAATTTTAACTTTTGGAAGCCTCCATAGTCCATCCCACTGTGTGCCGCCAGGCCCCGCCAGGGCTCGACTACACTACTGAGTATTACTGTAGGACAGTAATACTCAGAGTAACGTTAGTGAGATTTAGAGTATTTAGATTTTGGGAGAATTATTATAGAGTATCGAGAAGTGGCACGCTCTCTCGTGCATGGTGCCCAACTTTGAGAGTAATTGAGAATAATTGCGAGTAAGAAAAGCGATGAAGTTGACCCGTCCCTCGTGAGTACGGTTGCAGTACATACACATCCATTTCGCATTTTTTAAATATCATAAAATCTTAATAAGCTCAAAAATATTTGATTCATTTTGCATTTTTTAAATATCATAAAATCTTAATAAGCTCAAAAATATTTTAACTACGATGATATTTGTGTAGTAGCTACTAAATATTACAACTTTGAGTGAAATATATGTATAAATTTGTGCAAAATAAATATAATATCTATCAAAAAAATGTATTTTCTGCCTAAATTCTTTAATTTTTGAAAAAAATTTTGGTTTCTTTGTGTGCGGCAATTAAATCTTTATAAATATTTCTTTAGTATTAATTGACTAAAAGACACGATTTTTAAATCGTTTTATATGTATTTTTGTCATAATTTTTATTACAAACATATATTTATATAGGTAAGTGATTGAATTTGTTTGGTCCTTTACATGAATTACGTATTATACTAACGAGATTGATTTTTCTATTTTTAGTATCACAAAATTCTGACACGAGTGCTCTATATACTTCCGGAAGAAAGTGGCTTTATCGACGAGTTAGAAGGTCTTGCAGGCAGAAGCTGCTTTTCAAGAGAATACCTATCTTAACGTGGTTGCCGAATTACCGGAAGGAATATGTAGTAAGCGATTTAGTAGCTGGTATCACCGTAGGCCTCACTGTTATACCACAAGCCATAGCGTACGCTAACGTTGCGGGATTACCGTTACAGGTAAATACAAAATAATATTAAGTAAAAAATATTATGAGAAATATTTTACAATTTAAACATATTATAAAAAATTAATAAATTAATAATATAATTGAATTATAGACTCTTATATGTTTCAAAAACAATACAAAAAATTAAGTAAATACAAAGGCTATTAAGAGATTATATCGTTGTACATCGTCATATACAGACATATTGACGATGAAATTTGATCAATGCGATTTCTGTGATATAATTGATTTTATGTCTTTTGTCGACCAACTTGAGACATACTCAATTATTCGAACTAATGTACATACTTTCACCTGAAGAAGTGATAGTCTTGCCTCAGATTGGTTGTATATTACATACTGCGGAACAACATCATTGTTTGCAACTCTGAGTAATGTTTAATTTTATATTGTATTGTCGCTGATGATGATCCGAAACGTAGGATCGAAACGTTCGACATAATATCTATGTTATAGATAAAACATATTATATTTTTGCAAAAGCAATGATAATAGAAAATTGAAGCAAAAATAAAACAACTAATTCTGTTATAAAATTTAATTTTTTCATTACTTTGTTTTAATATCAAAAATGTTATGTTTAATAAAATATAATTATTTATTGTACATAAATTTTACGTTTGTAAAATTCTTTCATTTTTTTAAAAAATTTCATATGCATGTATGAGTTACCATATAATACTATAAAACGTATAATACTATAAATACACACATATAATACGAAACGATGCTTAATCCAAAAATTAGTCGTTAGTTGGTGGTCTTTTATGACCATAAAGGTTTCACCTTTTCAGAAATATGCCACATACAACTTCAATTTATAAATATCTAAAATATATAAACATTGACTGAATCTGATGTTTATCTATATATAGGAAACTCTAACCATATATTATATAGTGAGTGAACTATTTTTATATTTTGTCTGAAATATCTCTCTTTATTTTCCTATTATTTTTTATTTTAGAAAAATATTTCAAAAAAGGTTTGAACAAAAAAAGTTTCATATTTTACGAGAAAATATAATTCATCTAACAAAATTCTTATAGTATATTATTTTTTAAAAAATATCAATATTATTAATATTAAAAGATAGTTTGTTTGGACAGTATGGACTTTATTCATCTTTCATGGCCTGTTTTGTGTACACAATTTTTGGCTCTTGGAAAGACGTGCCTGTCGGACCAACAGCAATCGCCGCGATTCTAACGAGAGAAACCTTACAAAAAGCCCATCTAGGACCTGATTTTGCTATATTACTATGTTTCATCTCAGGTTGCGTCTCCTTATTAATGGGCACTTTGCAATTAGGTAATATTATAAAAATTATAAAGAATGAAATTGATCTAATTTGAAATTATCGCATTTATGATTATTTTGAAAATTAACGATCTTCATTGAACAATATACGAGGGTTGTCTGAAAAGTTTTAAGCCTAACGTAGAAACAAGTAATTTTTCGGTCAAATTCAATTTTATTTTTCCACATAGTCTCCTTTTAAGTCGATATATTTTTTCCAGCGATGCTCCCACTCCTTCAATCCATTCAAATAATACTGAGCGTCGTTAACCGCGCGTTGGATGCCGCGCTTGCTCTGGATCAAAAACGCATTCGAATGAACATTTCTAAGGCCCTGTTGGAGCGGTTTAAGCGAAACGAGTCGGACTTTTTACGTCGATTAATAACGGTTGATGAAACTTGGGTCCACTACTTCACTCTTGAAACGAAAGAACAATCAAAACAGTGGACTGCGAAGGGTGAACTTGCTCCGAAGAAAGCGAAGACGATTTTTATCGGCGGGAAAGGTGATGGCGACTGTTTTTTGGGACCATAGAATTGTGTTGATCGAATATCTTGAAAAAGGTTAAACAATAACAGGGATATACTACGCATCATTACTTGACAAACTGAAGGCAGAAATTGAGAAAAAACGACCGCATTTAAAAAAGAAGAAAGTGCTGTTCCATCAAGATAACGCACCGTCTTACGTTTCGGCGATCGCTATGGCAAAAATTCATGAATTGCTGTTCGAATTAATTGACCATCCACCGTATTCACCAGATCTGGCCTCTAGCGACTTTTTTCTGTTTCCTAGGTTTAAAGTTTGGCTCGGAGGACAGAAATTTTCATCGAACGAGGAGGTCATTGCATCTGTAAACGCCTATTTTGCAAAACAAGACGCTCAGTATTATTTGAATGAATTAAAAGGGTGGGAGCATCGCTGGAAAAAATGTATCGACTTAAAAGGAGATTGTGTGGAAAAATAAAATTGAATTTGACCGAAAAATTACTTGTTTCTATGTTAGACTTTTAGACGACCCTTGTATTTTTATTTAATTTTTATATCATCTTTTTATTTAATCTATATATTTAGAATAATATATATAATTATTAAGTGTACAAATAAGTTTTAAAGCGTTTTTTGTGTAACATATAATTTAAACTAAGAATTCAAATATTTTCGCGCCCTTTTGATATATAGTGGCGCTTAATGCGTACTATTAAAAAAAAACAATTGACTTCACACAATTGGAAACTTAATCTCAAAATTAAATGGTTTTAAAATGGTGGGCGACAAGCAATTTATTCAACACTGCATTCCATGCGAATTTTATCAAGGAAAAAGTTCTACAAAAGCATATGAATCAATTTGTTTTGTTCTTGGAGATAATGTTGTAACCAAAAGTATGTGTGAGTTTTGGTTTAAGCGACTTAAAGAGGACGATTTTGATGTTAGTGATACAGAACGTACTGGTGCTCCTCAGAAGGTTACAGACGATCAATTACAAGCATTACCCTTACGGAAAAAAACTACTGAGCATTACATACTCGATCAAAACTCATGTCAAACACAAAAAGAACTTGTACAGCAACTTGAAGTAACTTAACAAGATATTTCAATTCGTTTACGGCAGATGGGAAAGATTCTGAAGGAAGGAAAGTAGGTATCGCATGTATTAAGTGAAGAAAACAAAAATGATCGTCTTGAGCAATGTTTGAATCTGTACAATAAACAGCATAGCAAATCTTTCTTGTGGAAAATCGTGACTGGTGATGAAAAGTGGATTTTTTACGGTAATCCTAAAAAGAAATAACATTATGTGGATCCAGGACAACCCATTACATCAATGCCAAAACGCAACATCCACAGCAGCAAGTTATGCTATGCATCTAGTGGGACATGAAGGGTGTGCTATATTTTGAGCTGCTCCGTCTGAATGAAACGGTTAATAGTGATCGCTACAGTCAACAATTGATCCGTTTAAATCAAGAAATCAAACGAAATTGTCCATTTACTGACAAAGAAAAACTATTTCATGAAATTGTTTCATGACAACGTTAGGTATCATGTTGATAAACTGTAAAGGAAACGTTGCTAGCGCTTAGTTGGGAAATTTTACTACACCCGGCGTATAGCCCAGGCATAGCTCCTTCAGACTATCATTTATTCCGGTCAATGCAAAACGCCTTGTCCGGTGTACACTTTCGAGCATTTAAAAAAGTGCGAAAATGTGTGGATAATTTTATTACATTAAAAGACGAAACCTTTTCTTCTGGAATTCGCAAGTAACCCGTATGATGGCTAAAAGTCATAAATAATGACAGAAATTATTTTGATAATTAAGTGTGTTTTCATTACTAAATAAATAAATATTAAATTTCATTAAAAACGTTTTAAAACTTATTTGTACACTAATATATATAATAATATACATATTTAATGTATATTATTTTATATATCGTTATAATATATTTTTATAACAATATATGGCTTGTCTAATTATTTTTTACTCTTTTGATGATATTAGGATTCTTATTGGATTTTATATCTGGACCAGTATCCGTTGGTTTCACGTCGGCGGCGTCGATTATTATCGCCACCAGTCAAGTAAAAGATATTCTTGGACTTAAAGTTTCCGGCACTAAATTTGTACAGGTCTGGCAAAATATTTTCGAGCATATTGGCGAGACAAGACGTTGGGATACCACGTTAGGAATTGTCTGCATAATCGTTCTTCTACTTCTCCGGGTAAGTGCAACACTATTACATTTCATTACGATTATAGCTTAGCTTACCTGTTGTTTCAATATTTAAAACAGTCACTTCCATATATGGTACATCTTCTTCGATTGTTTATAATCTGCAGATTATTGAAATTAAATTGAAATTAAATAAAGTATGATTTAAAGCGTTATTTTGATATATCATTTTATTTTTTTTTTCAGAATTAAAAAAAATAATTTTACAAAAAATTAAAATTTAAAGTATTGCATTTTCTATTTATTCTATTTTACAAAATTATATTCCTTTTTTCAAAATGATTAGGATAAATAAGTTCCTTAATCAATTAACCATAAATTAAGTTATTGTTTTTAAATTAAGTAAATTAAGTTTACTGTTATATATATATATATACCAGAAGGTTTGCGAGTTATTGCCGTGTCTTTCTTTATTATTAATGCCAACGTTTCGTGAACCATATCGTTCACTTCATCTGATACATAGCAGCTGATACATAGACAAGAGACAGGACATCGAATACTATTCGATAAAACGTCAACTATTGCCGCAACAACATCATATTTCCCGAGGAAGCACAGAGAGGCCTTGGAAATACAGAAACATCCAGACAATTTAAACAGAGACTCAGGCTATAATGTAAGCAGGATATGGAAGACTGTCCTCTCGACAGGTGCAGGCCAAAGAAGTACTCCTTCCCCCACCCCTCAACATACACCCCCCCTCCCAACAGCGTCCACGTAAAGCATGGTGGAAGGATTACATGGGGTGTGTTCGGGGAGACGCTATTCACGCTATGAACGCAAACGCTACCAACGCTGTTCGTAGAGCCAATAGCGCGATAGCGTTTGCAAGCTCCGCGAACGATCCTGCGTATCGTTGGTAGCGTTTAATATGAAGGATTGGGAACGCCAGTAAAATTGAAAACTAACCTCCGAAATTTCATACGCTGGTATGTACGACCGATTAGGTTATAATCGTTGATCTGGGACAATTGAGCATTACTTTAAGCCAGAATCAGACTACGCATTGAAGATTGAGATTGAAGATTTAATTTTGGCTAATCAAAATAATAGGAGTTAAAATTTCTTTATCCTCATTGGTCAAATTTCAATTTTCAATCTTCAATCTCAATTTTCAATGCGTAGTCTGATTCCGGCCTAACGATTTGTACGAAGTACCTATGTTGGAAGAAATTGGTGCGGGGAGTCCTGACCCTCGTAGCCGCGAGAAAAAGTGACTCTAGGGACATCAACCTAGAAGATTGTAGTAGACCAAAAGTGAAACCTCTCATCATCATCGTCATCATCATCATCATCATCATCATCATCAATTAATCTCAATTTCAATCTCTGCAATTGATGGCTTGTGTATTCTTGAACCATTCGACCAAACACAACAATGCTGTTCACAGCTTGCAAACACTAACGCTACCAATACACTACCTCGGAAGGAATAGCGTTGATAGCGCGCAGTTGTGACGTAACACCCTACTATTAGTGACATCACGATCGTGTTTGTTAGCGCTATCTGCAGCTCCGCGAACAGTTTGTAGTGCTAAATAGCGCGAATAGTGTCTCCCCGAACGCACCCATGGTGTGTTCAGATCGGCTAAACCACGCCCCTTTTCACAGCAAACTGCTTCAGGTTCCGCACGGCTGCCAACAATATTTAACGTTGAAGAGTTACTGAACCTGAACTTAGTCGCATCTTTGTCGCACGTACTAATGAGTGTCCTTTTCTACCGAGATGTCCACAGAACATATACCAAAGAGAAGCGCAAGCTCCGTGATGAGTGATGGAAACGGAGAACGATCGAAGCGCCTCAAGTGATCTGGCAGAGAACTAATATACTTTATATATATATATATATATATACATTAAACCATACACTTTCCCAGCTAGAGAGCAAGCTGACGTTATTTGCCATCATTTTGACATCAAAAGAACGTTGAAGGCGTCATTTTGATATCAAAATGACGACAAATAATGTCAGTTTGCTACATGGGTTCTAACTTATGAAAAAAAAATACATATTTCATATTTTTCACAAGTTAGAAAAATTCAATGGAAGTTAATATAAGTCTAATATAGATTGAGTAATTATAGACATATTTTGGCGCATTAAAATCTGAAATTTGGGGAAACAAAATAAACACAACAGAGTATATACAATAAATAACAAAATAAGCAATGAAGTGTAAAAATTATTTAATTTATTTTTGTATACTTTTTTTTATTAACGAATACATGAGTTTTATTAAATATTCGAGAACTGCAAAAATGCACACTTTTCCACGTTACTCTGGAGGTAGAGTGCAATAATGCGTTTTTTTAATAGTGGTATCCCCAATAGGCCTATTTCACTTTAGTGTCTCTTTCACCAACCAATTTCTATTTGTACTTTATATTAAAAACGGATAAAATTAATAATTTTTTTATTTTTGATGAATATGATCAAGCGACGCGGTAGCGTCGCGACGCCAAGTGCATAAAATAAAAATATAACCGTTTGACATGATGACATGATACTTGATGCGTGTATATGTTCATGTCGATGTCAAATTCACGACGCTACCACTAGCTTTATCTCGAGTTTTCGCATCTTGAAACTTTAGATTAAAATTACTCAGAATTTAAAAGCACAATCAAAAATCTAAAAACACTTTTATTATATAATGTCATCGGTATCTTTCGATTGCGACCAGTCCGAATAAAATTGGTGCAGCCGATATCGAGATCTAGAGACCGAGTCCCGAAAAGGGTACGTTTCAGTTATGTTCAGACGTACGTGTGACACATACATGTATTTTTCAATCGTACGTGTAACACATACATGTAATTGTAATTCAACTGCTTTACTTGAAAAGACTAGTATAACAACGACCAAACGTGTACTTATTATTCAATTATTATTATTTAAAGTTAATAATGAAGAAGTTATAAAGATTACAAATCTTAATATTAAATCCATACCTTCGTCAAAAATTTATATCGGTGATAATATTTATAAAGTTAATAGTGCGATTCTTCATCATGGTAAAAATATAGACGAAGGACATTACACAAATTTATTGCGAGCTAAAGGTACAAAATGGACATCCATAAATGATTTAAAAGTTGAAGTATGTAAGTGGCCACGAAATGCAAAGAGCGCGTATATATTTTTCTTAGAACAAATCTAAATTAAGTACAAATAAACTTAAGTATAATTAAGTGTCAATAAATACAATACGAGTACATCTTTAATATTAAATAAATAGAAATTTACAAAATAACTATTTTAGAAACAGAATCTGTATTTATTTTTAGAGGATTTAAATTTCCTACATTATTATCACGTTTTCATAATTAACAAAAAGCAGTGAAATCCCATAAAAAAACCTTTTTTTAAAAAAAGAAAAAAACATACGCCAAGTGCATATAAAAGATACTGAACTTCTTGATCAAAAACAGATATGAGATAAATATAATTGACCAAGTGTATTCTTCATTACGCCAGTCACATAAGACAGACCGAAAGTGACTATAATTGTCAACTGGATTATAGTGAAGAAAAAACTTGGCGTGCCCGGGTCGCATTAAAACGCAATATTCTAGAACCTTGGTTCTATCGCAATATTCTGCAGTATACACAATATATGCGAAAACAATTCAACAAAGAAAAGATGTTAATAATTGCTTACTGAACATATTATAATACTTAGTTGTGAATATATTTTCATGTCCCACAAATTATATCACTATATAGTGAATGATGATACTAATTATATCACTATATTATACGTGTATATTATACGTATATATTATACGTATATATCTGTATACATATGTCTGTTATTTTTATATTTTAATTTATAATGCAAATACTATGTTGAAATAATGTTTTCACTGAATACTGTTTACAATTAATGCGACCCGGGCACGCCAAGTTTTTTCTTCACTATAATCCAGTTGACAATTATAGTCACTTTCGGTCTGTCTTATGTGACTGGCGTAATGAAGAATACACTTGGTCAATTATATTTATCTCATATCTGTTTTTGATCAAGAAGTTCAGTATCTTTTATATGCACTTGGCGTATGTTTTTTTCTTTTTTTAAAAAAAGGTTATATAATCTTGAAAAACGTCAAAGAAAACCGCGTATAATTAAACTGCGTATAAACTACATTAAAATATTCGATGAAATAGATTTCAAAAGGAGATTTATATTATGTAAACATAATTATACAATATTGTTAAAAAGAATTCAAGATGCAATACAATATAATATTGAACGGTATGTATATACAAATTATGGATTCGACGTGATGAAATTTCTATTTATAATCTTCACAATCATGTAAATATCGATTAGCTTAACCGAGGTTGGTGAAAGAGACTCTTACTCCCAATTTCACAGTTAACTCTTAATTGACGTTTAACTTATTTCTTATCTCTTTCCAATTTAAGAATTGGAGAGATGAGGAATAAGTGAACCTTGATTAAAAGTTAACCGTGAGTTGTTGAACTTAATTATTCTTATAATATAGTTTTTGCATAACAATAACAATAAATCATAACAATAAATAGTGCAATTACATTGAATTAAAAATATATATAAATAAAATAAAATAACAGACGCACAAAAGGAAATATTCAAAGAAAACTGAAAACAATCGAAATAAACGGAAAATAAAATTAAGACTAAACATAAACGGTTATTTCGTTGTACATCCAAATAAAATATAAATTTTGATCTTGTTAATTCGCACTTGTAAACTACTAGCAATATATTTTAAAGCCAAGTAAAGAAAAAACCATAGGTCTTCGTTTACGAAAGCTAAATGAAACAAAAATCGAATGAGTTATAATAAGAAATAAAAACTAAACATAAGTAATCTTATGCGTAATAATATAGAATAAGATATAAAAAATAAAATGTAGTCGACAATTAAATTACATTTCTTACAATGCAAGAATTTTATCTGTATAATCCGTAATAATACTTACACAGTAAATACCAATGGTTTTTTCTTTATGAATGTAACAAAAAATAAATGGTAAATATTTAGAAAAGGGGAGCCCTCCCCGATGATCTTAACCTTGACATATGTTGTCAAGGTCATGACCCTGAGTGACCTTCCGCAGGTTTTAGGTGGAGGTCGCTGTCCGTTAAAAAGTTATGGTCAAAAAAGTTTGAAAAATTACGTTTTATTTCTATTGTACAGTGTGACTTCCAAGCGAAGCGATTCTCATCCCACTTTCCTTCATGCTTTGCTCCTCGGTTTATTTTGATTACATTCAATCAATGCAATTACTATTGTGCTATATTCACAATCAGTACTGTTTCTCACTTTGTGCTGTCACGATGTTACTTCACGAATTTATTCATCTAACACATAATTTTCGATATCTTATTGATTATTTGGATGAAAAGAAAGTGATACGTACGAAAACGCAATGTAGCACTGCTTCCTTCATGCTCTGTGACCTCTTGCGCATGCGTTTAGCCACGAAATTTAAAATCATATTAAAAAATGAATTAGTTACTCGTATTATTTCAGCTATATATGTATGATGTTAAGTACTATTGGTAATTATACAGAATAGCTGCCTCAGCTCAATTATAGAAGTCGTATGTGTAGATACAGTAGGTTCCTCCCCTCTGCGGGGGGCTCCATGACTGTTAAAAATAACCTAACCCAACCCATTCAGTGGTGTGAGATAGCTCTCGTTTCGCGTAGAAAGTCGAAACCCACGTTCAACAGTACAGGCATGTGACTTTCTATGCGAAAACACTTCCATGATTGTACTGTTGCACGTGGGTTTCGACTTTCTACGCGAAACGAGAGCTATCTCACACCACTGAATGGGTTGGGTTAGGTTATTTTTAACAGTCGTGGAGCCCCCCGTAGGGGGGTGGAACCTACTGTATCTACACACACGACTTCTATAATTGTACTGTTGCACGTGGGTTTCGACTTTCTACGCGAAACGAGAGCTATATCACACCACTTAATGGGTTGCGTTAGGTTATTTTTAACAGTCGTGGAGCCCCCCGCAGGGGGGCGGAACCTACTGTATCTACACATACGATTTCTATAATTGTACTGTTCCACGTCGGTTTCGACTTTCTACGCGAAACGAGAGCTATCTCACATCACTAAATTCATTTTTTAATATGATTTTTATTTTCGTGGCTAAACGCATGCGCAAAAGGTCACAGAGCATGAAGGAAGCAGTGCTACATAGTCGGTATGACAGATTTCCTAACTTGAATAGTCGTCAACTTCAACGCTTAATAACTCGGTTCGTAGGGCAGAGCGACACTTTTTTCTGCCAGATTCTTTCATGCAAAAACACGTCGAATAAGCTTAATTTTATCGATTTTTTAGAGGAGCGGGTTATTCTTTACCTTTACCCTTGATATTTTACACACACACACACACACTGGCGGGTGCAAGAAGGTGATATTCGGCCACTCCCCGCATCCACACCGTCGACAGAGGTCTGCCCCGACAGTACAATCATAGCAACAGTATAGTCGTAGAAGTCGTGTGCCCCTTCGCAGGGGGTTGGGGGAGGTGAGAGTTACTTCGCGTGGAAAGTTTAACGTTTCTAAACAGAAGGAGATGTAAAATAGTACTTGTTATAATATATATATGGCAGAAATGATACGTTAATTTTGAAACTTTTTTTGTTAATAACTTTTTAACGGATAGTGACCGCCATTTAAAACCTGCGGGAGGTTACTCAGGGTCATGACCTTGACAATATATGTCAAGGTCGAGATCATCGGAGGTGGCTCCCCTTTTCTAGATATTTACCAAATAAATAATTCTTTCAATGCTTATTTAAAATAAAAACAAAAGCTGTAACGAAAATAAACGCAATAATTATTTCAAAATTAACAATATCCGCTTACATATATGAATATGATGAAAGAATAAACCAGTTTAAGTGTATTATCAAAAATACAATAGAATGGAAGTCAATAAAGAAAAAATATAAACGAAAAAAACATCCGGCAATAAAATTACTATTACGGGTTCTAATTTCATTAATTTCAACATTTATTGAAAAAAAATGAAGCTCAATAATTGAAAAAGTATATACCTATATAAACCTGTATATTATTAAATTTAATTAAAAAGAAAGGTTTAATTGAAACATATAATAAAAACACGAAGTTCCGTTACTGCGACTTAAATTGTTTGGTTTTTTCATAGTAGCCCGACGTTAGTTCAACTGGTTTTTTCTTATCTTTAACATATTTGAATATCAAAAACGCTAAACTATTCTCGACAATTATGTTATCACACCGATGAATGTCACAAAATTCACTCTTGTAGTCGTTAAAAAACAGCCGTTTGAAAGTTGACTCTAAGTTCGACTTATGTCCGTATTCGTTCAGAAATTGATACAGTCGGTTATGTACGTTTTCTATTAACGTGATCATCCGATTGCTTGGATATGTTAATGATTCTTTTTCAGAATTCTCTTGAAAAACCGTATATAAATGATGTTCTTCTTGTTGTGTACAAAATAAATCAGTTCGGCAAATTGAACAATTTTCGTTCGGAATTTTGAATCGTTTTACAAGATAACTCGTCACGTAAGAAAGAGCTTGAGAAGCAACAGTATCCAATTCTTCAAAATTGACCCATTGAGGAAAGCACCTGGTGGCTTCTTCCATCAATGGCTCACTTTCGTTATGTTGATTCATTTCAAAAGCGTTTTTCAAAAAATTCTGAAAATTATTTAAATTTTCACAGTTGTCCTGTTAACAATTTGCATACTTCAATACCGGTGCAACTAGATTGTTTAATACCACGGTTTTTAAAGCAGCTATAAATTGATGGCAGGTGGGGTTTGTATTTGCAATTCCATGCTGACGGATTTGACAAAATAAATTTTCCAACGGATCTTGATTAAGATTTCTTATATTTAAAAATTTGAAACCGAGAGTTTTTAATTGATGCCATAAGTAAATAACAGCTCTGATCGTTATTGCCCAACCTTTTACGAATTGAAATTGATTCGTGACATCTTGTTTAGAAATACAATTTATTAATTTCCATTTTGCCATTTCGGGTAGTAATCGGCTCCACAACTCTAAGTGAGGTGAACCGTCTTGAAGACAACATCTATACATCTTACCCTCATCTGGTGTTATGCTCGAACCATTTAAAGAATCGAAAAGATCGTCTATGAGATGTGAGAACTCTGCTATTTGTAGTGATTCAACCGGAAACAATTCGTTTACGTTAGAGATACTGTACGATTGAATTACTGCAGCAACAGTATGGCTTAACTGACGTGCTGCAGTTTTGACCTTCATTTTAACAAAAGAATCTTTAAAGTTAAAATCATTTACTGATAGTTTGTAAAGTTGCCTGAATTTGAAATTGAGTTCAACATCGAAAGCATTTTTGATATACTGAAATTTTGCTACTTTATCTTCCGCGAATCTAATGTTACATCTGAGTAAAGCATTCCGAATACATTTTAATAAATGGGGAATATCATAAATAGTTACAATAGTTTCGGACTTAACGACAAACGTGTAGCAAGTTTGGTTTTACCGTGTTTTCTGAACACAATTCTGATAGCGCCTTTCTTTGAGTGGAACCTTGGTCACAAACAGTTGCTTTTACTTTTAGCCCTATCTCCTGAAGTTGTTCAATGATATTCGTTATTATCGATTTCAGATTGCTACTAGAAATTGTACCAGCCGTAAAATAATAAGCAATTATACTTGTTTCTATGATTTCCTCAAACCACGTAACATGAAAACAAGAGCATGATTTGCTGCCCTATGTGTTCGACCCAATTCACCTAAATCTTCGAAACCACTGATTTGTTGTTTATGTGATTCGTAGTGAAAATCATTACTAAGAGAAATCTCGTCAAAAACTAGTACGCAATATCGATCTAGCTCATGCATCTCATCGCTTTTAACTTTAAGCTGTTGCAAAAGAAGTTTATCCATTCCAGTGTCGAAAGGAATCTTTGACAACATGTACTTCAGAGTACGCATGGATGGTAATTCGAAATAGGTCGCGAGATATCTATAAACGCGAGGACTTCGTTTATAAATAGACAATGCAGAAACCTTATCTTCTTCAGTCCATCGTTTCCCGGCAGGAGTACGATCTACATTTCGTAATTGAGAATTTATAAAATGTTTAGTGACATCATTCAATTTTTCATTGATACAATCAAACATATGTTTGTCATGCATAGATTTTAATTCTGCCAAAGCGTTCCTTTCGTCACCTAATTTCTTTTTAATTTTGCACAATTGTGCAGTGATTTTACGATGGATTTTGTACATGATTGTCTTTCGCGGTGACATCGTCTTTGAGGTCACTCCTGCTGCCGTTAAAAATACGGTTTTAATTTTTTTGGTAGGTGGTACATAATCATTATCTGGTTCAAAATCGTTACAAGAAGAATATTTTCCATCTTTACATTCATCGTCCTGGCAAATACAAATAAATGGAATATTACTTGCATTACTTTCATTAATTTGTGAACTATTTTTAGATTTATCTAAATGACTATTAAAAAAAAATATCGGAACATTTTCGAATATACTATTGTCATAAAAATCAGCATGAGTGTCTTCAATAACAGTGTCACTGTTCGCAGAAACAGAGATATCACATGAATTTT
This sequence comes from Cyphomyrmex costatus, assembly GCF_001594065.2. NCBI lineage: Eukaryota > Metazoa > Arthropoda > Insecta > Hymenoptera > Formicidae > Cyphomyrmex > Cyphomyrmex costatus. The sequence continues at coordinate 43,300 of NW_017275199.1, forward strand.
CTTCAAGTAAATTATTTTCTGAATCGATACTAACAGCATCAGGTACTGATTGTTGATGTAATTGGCGGTAATTCTGGTCCATTGGATCGTTCTCAAATGAAGCAGAAATGTCTACTGGAATTAAATTATCTGCAATTTCGATTTCTTTCGGTACAACATTAGAATTCAAAAGATGTTTTGTATAATTCATAAAATCCTTTTTCCGAAAATGATTCTCACAAATGAACATATTACGGCAATTAATTGAGCTTTTAATCCCACAAATCTGTTTCCATTTCATTGAAACTTCGGGATTGTTGGGGAATCGGTAAAAATGTTTATTCACGACCTTTTCACCATCTTTCGACCAATAATAGCTGTTGCTACATTGGAGAAATTTGCAAGAATATTTTTTTCGTGGAACCATTATGCTCAGAAATGTTTACAAATCTTTTATTAAAATTTAGACTAACGTGTTGATCAAATCAATTAAATGTCAAAACAGTTACGTAAAGTAAAAAGTAAAGTAAAAAAAATGATAAAGAAGCTAAGTCAGTAAAATAGGAATGAAACTAATAATATATATAATAGAAATAAACTTGCAAATTGCACGTGTAGCACACATCCAAGCAAGCAGTAATATAATCGACGAGTTACAAGTACTTACATACATATCACGTGCTATATAACGATAATGACTACATCACGCAATAAACATGTCGCCGTTCTTTTTACCTGACTGAAAATATTTTCGTAGATTCCTCTTCTAGTAAATCCAGTCCTGGAAATCCGATGTCCATTCCAACACGAGCTGTAGTTCCCTCCAAGAATTTTGACATCGCAGTACCTGTAAAAAAATCCATAATTACATTTTGTTCACATATTCCGTCATCACACATCATTTCCAGTAGTAATTTGAGCATTATAAAGTTTGACAAGTCGAACATTTTAAATCCACCCGATAATAAAAATGACTCACCTACAATATTACACAAAGCATCACTATAGTTTGTAAGAAGAAGTCGTTGTATCTTGCAAGTCGTTGCAAGAGTAGTCTGGTTAAGACTAGCCAAGCTGTAAATAAAGGAACTTGGTATTGTCGTATCAAGCTTACAGCCAAAATTAGTCTGTAAAATAATTATACAATTATATAAAATTATATATAATTTTATATAATTGTATACAAATAATGAACATTTTTTTACAGATTCGTAAATGAAATTGCTCTATCACATTACATTTTTGAACAAATATACATATGTATTTTATCTTACTATTAAAAAATTTAACTTATCACATTAGCAATTATTTTGACAAAATTAGACACTATACTGACTATTTTAAAAATAAATTAATACGAACAAATCCTGGAAAATTTTTTACGAAAAGTACAAAAAACTACATAGATTGAAATAAGATCTTAAAAATTCTTAGCTTCGTAGGTATTTGTAACGGAACAGAGTGGCGTTGTTTACTTGAAAATCCAAGAAACTCTACGTCTTTTTTGTAAAAATATATTATGAATATTTCCGAAAAGGGCATAAGATTTCTTGGTTTTTCAAACAAACATGATCACCACTCTATGTCTCATTCATCCGACTTCGTTATCGAATTTTCGTGATAGTAGTGCTATGCCCGAAATAATCGCGCGTAATGCTATCGTCACGAGATCGGTTAATCCGAGAGATGAAAATCTCTCGATGCTATAGGTTCTACTATAATAAGAAAATATTACACTGTTTTAATACACTTACCAAAAATGTTAACCTTACCTATGGATGTGTAAAATTTTGTCAATCTTCTTCGCCTCTTGGATATTCATCGTATGTTGTCGTATGTGAAAACCGTAGAAGCACAATGGAAACGTACTGCACAACCCTTACGAAAAAAACACCTAAAAATTCGGTGTTTACACCTAATTTTAGGTGTTTACACTCAATTTTCGATGTTAACGCCGTTGTGTGTTGACACCGAAACTTTGAGTGTCGACACCAAAAATTGAGTGTCGACACTAAAAGTTATGGTTTAACAGCAAACATTGAGTGTCAAAAGTTGCGTATTCGGACACAAAGCTTCGGATATATATGTCGATGCAATATTTGTGTGTCGCGACGCATGATCCACACTATAATCCAGTTAGAATTAAATTACATCAGTGTCGAAAATATTTACTGACATCGAAATCGATGATCGTAAAATGTAATGTAGTAATACATTTCTGCGCACTTGCGGAAATAATTTTAATACGAATTTGAATAAAATAAAAAATCGATTTTAATCAATTATTTGTTATTTGTGAATTTTATTATTTGATGTATCATTTTATCCTATAATATTCGATGAAAAACAAGGATAAAATGATACGTCATGCGCATTACCCTTACAAAAAAAACACTCAAAAAAAACACCGATAAAAACACCAAAGAAGAATAGCGTAATTTCGGATACCACACTAATACATATATTAATACATACACTATCATATAAACACATAAACCATTTGTTTTTAATATTTCCATTGAACAGATATATCATAATTATACAGACGTAGACATATACAGATTCGTGGGTCATCGAAGTGCAGCAGTTCCCGTACGATTGTCAAGGTCAAGCATGCAAGGTCGTGATACAATCGGATGGGTAACCGTTTGGGAAGTATCATGAAAAAAAATTAATTCTTAAATTTAAAGGAAAATTTTTTTTCAAGATTTTATTCTAAAATTGATGCTAATTAGTAATACTTATTTTAACAATCTAACAGAATTGACACCATTTGGGTGAAAACTGCACTATAATTTTTTGGCGTTTTTTTTTTTGTATTTTTTGGCCGGTTAACGCCCAAATGATGTAAACGCCATTTGGGTATCCGAAATTACGCTTTTCTTCTTTAGTGTTTTTATCGGTGTTTTTTTTGAGTGTTTTTTTCGTAAGGGAACGGTCAGTTGCTTTGGCGCGTTGTAGTTTAAGGTTCGTAACCGATCGGCCATTATCGCTACACTTCGGATTCAGTTCCGATCCGCGCATGCGCAAACGCAAATTTTATCCCTACACTCGTCTGGCACGTCCGCCATATCTGTTTCCCCTTTCCCGATCCCGCTTTCATCGTGGTGATGTCTATCGACATCTGTTCACTCACGGCTTTGCTCCGACTCAAGTCCACCGAGTCCACGCGTTTTTAAACACGTGTGTTTTGTGCAGTTTTGTTAAAAAAATTAAAAAATTAAAGACATTAAATTATTATTGTACACATTATTATTGTAAAAAGCATTAAATATTAATCTTCATATTTTATATACTATATTATACACTTTTATTAATTCTTTTACAATGAGCGCAGTTGATTTCTTGTCGCGTTGTAGAGCGAGAAGAACATAGATTTGATTAACCTTCAGGAACTTATCCTAATAAACATTTTCAACTTAAAATAATTTCAGAGATCGTCTTTAATTAAATACATTTATTAATTACATGTATGAATGACCGTGTTTATTTTTAGCTCTCAATTGCCCATTAATTAATTTAATTTACATGTATTATTATTGTTTTTAAATATGGAGCGCTCAAATTATTTTATATTATCAAAATAATTTAGTCTACTATTGGTTTTTTTGTTTATGTGCCGTTTATTTTCTTCTAATAAATATTTCGATAAATAACATTACACTTCAGTATATAATATTTTCAATATAAAATATTTTATTCAATATATACCGGGTGGTCCACTTAAATCCTACATCTTGAATATTTCGTTTATTTTTGACAATACGAAAAAATGTTTCAAATAAAAATGGAACGGTGTTGAGGGGGACACGTTATAGTGACATTGTTTTTTTTCTAAGTGAAGGCGCTAAAAAGATATGAAGGTCACCTCCACTTTTTTAAATGGAATAATGTAATTTTTTTAGATAACGTGATTCCTCTAATTATTTTGCATATAAAAGTATTAAGATAGAGATACCAAAAAACCAATAGTTTTCGAGATATTTTACACTTTATTTTGATACATATTGACACAAAATGTTAAATAACTCGTAAACTGTTGACTTTTTTATTATCGTACCTTAATACTTTTGTGAACAGAATAATGAGATAAATCAAATGGTGTAAAGAAAACACATAGTTGCGTATTTAAAAAATTATGCATTTTGTATACATATTTTTTTTAAAGCAACTATGTATTTTCTTTACACCATTTGATTTATCTCATTATTCTGTTCACAAAAGTATTAAGATACGATAATCAAAATGTCAACAGTTTACGAGTTATTTAACATTTTGTGTCAATATGCATCAAAATAAAGTGTAAAATATCTCGAAAACTATTGGTTTTTTGATGTCTCTACCTTAATACTTTTATATACAAAATAATTAGAGAAATCACGTTATCTAAAAAAATTACATTATTCCATTTAAAAAAGTGGAGATGACATTCATATCTTTTTAGCGCCTCCACTTAGAAAAAAAACAATGTGACTAAAACGTGTCCCCCTCGACACCGTTCCATTTTTATTTGAAACATTTTTTCGTATTGTCAAAAATAAACAAAATATTCAAGATGTAGGATTTAAGTGGACCACCCGGTATATAATATTTTCATTATGTATGTACATACAACGATGACAGAAGTGCAATTAAATGCAAATCAATTCACATATTTTCAGTGTTAATAAATAATTTAATTCTTTTAATATAGAGAAAGAGGGCAATGAGCCAATAATATCGTTAAAATCTTTAAATTATAATCAATATATTGCGAAGAATATCACGTAATTATGGCGTTTCGTCCCAGCTTCCACTACTGGACTCATCAGTAAGGTATTGTAGTGGAAGCCTACCTTAGACGCCTGTTTAAGTTATTAGATCGAGAATCTATATATACAGATATACGCGTATCCAAGCACTTGCGAGAATTTTTGCGAATATCTATAGACCTCTGATGGCGAGTCGACGTAGTAATATTCTTCGCAATATATTTATTCAAAGTAATATATGTATTACCCTCCCACCCCCCCCTTGCGTTTCAAGACCGAAGATTGTTCGGCGCGCAAGTTGTAATTACAAGTGTGCATCAGTGTTGCACTAATTTTCCCAGTAGAAATCGCTTATTAGAGTCTACAAAAGGGTGCGTTCCACTTAACGTTCGCAACAATCGCGTGTATCATCTCATCCTTACTTAATATTCGATTACAAGAAGAACAAAATGATCCTCGCGAGCGTTGCAAACGTTAAGTGGAACGTACACAAAGCGAAATACATAATTTTTTCTCAGTTGGCAGTCCTGCGGAACAAGAAGCAGAGAAATGACAGAGAGCGCAAATTTTAGAGAGAGACGCTTGCAATCTGAGCACACCATGTAATCCTTCCACCATGACGTAAAGGGAACCCCCCAGGATAGCGGCTCAGTATCAGCGCACCCCTCGCCCTAATGAAGTGAACGGTATGGTTCACGAAACGTTGGCATTAATAAGAAAGAAAGACACGGCGGTAACCCGCAAACCTTCTGGTATAATTGAAGAAAATACCCGTGAAAGCCTCAAAAGCGTAATTAAGTTCATTGTTTTTAGAAGTTATATCCATATGCTAAAATACGAAACATGATAATATTTATTATTATTTAAAAAATTCTTGTTGGAAGGTTAAAGAATACAAGCAAATTTTTTTATTTGTATAGAAAGTAAAGGATTTGCCGGTGATGCCAAAAAATACTAAAGTACCATCACGACTTCAACAAGTTATCACGAAGTCGTTCTGGCTAATCTCCACTGCTAGAAACATCATTATAGTGATTCTTTGCGCGGTGATGTGCTGGCTTCTCGAAAAGCACTTAGGAAAATCGCCCGTTATTTTAACGGGTCATGTAAAACAAGGACTACCGGAATTTCAGTTGCCACCTTTCGAAGCTCAGGTTGGAAATGAGACCTATACTTTCATCGATATGATTTCCGCTCTGAGCACTGGTTGTCTAGTCGTTCCTATGCTAAGTTTGCTAGAAACCATTTCTATCGCCAAAGTATTCTGTAAGTGTTTAATTTATTAACCCTGTAAAATAACATTTTTTTCTCAGTTAATAAATTAAATTGTTGTATCAACGATAATTAATTAAACGGTAATTAACCAAAATACTAAATGATAATTAAAAAATCTACTTTGAAAAATATAAGTCAATGAAATAAAAAGGCAATTAAGAGTCAATATTATATGTGTGATCTAATAAAACATTTAATATATTATAAATTAAAGTAAAATAAAAATAAAATAAAATTCACACTATAAATGCGCACGCAAACAAAAGTCAAAACCATAACGTTTCGGCTGCATATTCGAGCCATCCTCAGATGTACATATAAATATTAATTAACGCAGTAAAACATCTTTAGTTAACGGAGAAAAAACAAGAATAAAACTATAATGGAGTGTTATGTTCTAAAACGTTGAGTATTTCCACAGAGAGAACAAATGATGAGCTAAATTGTTCTCTCTGTGGAAATACTCAACGTTTTAGAACATAACACTCCATTATAGTTTTATTCTTGTTTTTTCTCCGTTAATTAAAGATGTTTTACTGCGTTAATTAATATTTATATGTACATCTGAGGATGGCTCGAATATGCAGCCGAAACGTTATGGTTTTGACTTTTGTTTGCGTGCGCATTTATAGTGTGAATTTTATTTTACTTTTATTTTAATTTATAATATATTAAAAGTTTTATTAGATCACACAAATAATATTGACTCTTAATTGCCTTTTTATTTCATTGACAATTTTTTAATACTAAGAGTCCTGTATATTCGTTCTATTTGAAAAATATAATTAAACAAAATTAAAATAAATATATAAAACACGGTTGAAAATATTGAGCTCAAAAATTTGATAAAGTTAGCTGTAATTTTTTATAAGCAAGAGATAAATCATGATATTCAATAAAATAAATTTGACAATATACAATATCAAGCTCAAGGAACGATCAAGCTAGAGCTTAGATGCATCTAATATATAATTTCATGTGAATTTATATACTACATATGCAGATTCTTAAAAATGCGAGTAGAAATTTTTTCAAACTTACAACGCAAACTCTAATAAACTACCACAGTACTATCACGGGTAAATGTTTCGATTAGGGGACCCCCCTCCAATGACTTTGACCTTGACATATGTTGTCAAGGTCATGACCCTGAGTAACTTTGCCTTAACAACTAGCCGTCGCTCGCCCTTCGTTAAAAAGTTATTAACAATTATAGTTTTAAAATAGTAAATGTCTCAATCAGGGGACCTCCCTGCAATGACTTTGATCTTGACATATGTTGTCAAAGTCATGACCCTGAGTAACTCTCAACAGTTTTTAGCTGTCACTCGTCCTTCGTTAAAAAGTTATTAACAATCATAGTTGTAACGTATGCTGTACATGTATGATATAAAGTACTGTTCTACACCTTTCCCTGTTTAGAAACGTTGAATTTTTCATGCGAAGTAACTTTCACCCCCCCCCCCCCCCC
>NW_017275199.1:51238-57340 GCF_001594065.2 Cyphomyrmex costatus
GGGGGGGGAGGGTGAAAGTTACTTCGCGTGGAAACTTCTACGTTTCTGAACAGGAAAAGGTGTAGATTAGTACTTCATATCATACATGTATAGCAGAAATAATACGTTTATTTTAAAAGTATGATTGTGAATAACTTTTTAACGAAGGACGAGCGACGGCTAAAACCTGTTGGAAGTTACTCAGGGTCATGACCTTGACAACATATGTCAAGGTCAAAGTCATTGGAGGGGGGTCCCCTAATCGAAACATTTACCCTATCACGAGTTAAATTAACTAACAATCTAATAATTAGATGCTCATAGCATTTTGGATTAATAATGTCGAATGACATATTAAAATCTATGAATGACAAATTAAAAATCTGTAAATAATTAATTTATATTGCGAAAAATATTACCTCGACCGGAAGTCGAACCCGAATCTCTGGCATTTCGCGCGAAATTTTTAAGAACCTATTAGATCGATCGGAAAGTTCCGTCCATCTAGCGGCGAATATCTATAGCTGGAACTGTCGATAACTCTAATGTTTAAATCAAACTTAATTTTTTAGTTTTACCATCTGTTAATAAAATTCAGTATATGAAAGTATACGTTTGCATCAATAACATTGTTTCTTACTACATCGAAAATGTCGAAATTTGAGCAAAATAAATGTTATTTGCGCTAAGTGTTAATCTTTTGCTTCAAATGGAAGAAAACTGCAGCTGAAGCTCATCGAATGCTTGTAGAAGTTTATGAAAGTACTCCTTCCAATAAAACATGCAGAAAATGGTTTCGACGCTTTCAAAGTGGTAATTTTGACGTAGAGGACAAAGAGCGTTCTGGACGACCAAAAGCATTTGAAGAAGAAGAATTGCAGGCATTGGTGGATGAAGATCCATGTTAAACGCAAAAACAACTTGCAGAAGTATTAAATTGTGCTTAATCTGTTATTTCCGATCGTTTAAAAGTCTTAGGAAAGGTCTACGAGGAAGAAAAATGGGTCTCATATTAATTGAAGCCAAGAGACATTGAAAAGCAAAAAACTACCTGCGAAATTTTATTTGCTAGGCAACAAAAAAAGGGGGTTTAGCATCGAATTGTGGCTGGTGATGAAAAATGGATCTATTTCGATAATTCCAAACGCGGAAAAACCATTTGCAATCCAGGTAACCATCGACATCGACGCCAAAACGCAATATTCATGGGAAGAAGGCCATGCTCTGTACTTGCGGGACCAGAAGGATGTAGTATATACTATGAGCTGTTGAAATCTGGTTAAACAGTCACAGGCGATCTCTATCGAAAATATCCAAATAATCCGTTTGAGCCGAGTATTGCGCGAAAAACGGTCAAACATTGTATGAGACAAGACAGCATAAAGTGATTTTGCTTCATGACAACGCTCGACCTCACGTCACTAAGGCTGTTAAGGAAACATTGGATGCACTTCGCTGAGAAGTGATACTCCATGCGGCTTATTAAGAACGTGCTCTTTTCGACTACCACTTGTTTCGATCGATGGCACACGCACTTGCTGAGAAACGCTTCAATTCTTATGAAGACGTCAGAAAATGGGTCACTGACTGGATAGCTTCCAAGGAGGAGTCATTCTTTCGCTGCGAAATTCACTTGCTGCCTGAAAGATAAGAAAACGTCATTGCTAATGCGGTGGACATTTTTTGATTGATGTACTTTTTCATTTTGTTTCTTAAATAAAGTCATACTTTTCGAAAAAAAACGGACAAAACTCTCCGATGGATTTAATATATATATATATAATATATAAATTCACACGAAATTAGATATTAGAAGCATCTAAAGCTTCGATCTACAATTGTGTGAACGTAGTTGTAAGTGGTTGTAATGGTAAGAATTGACTAATCATAGTTGAATACTAGAAGAATATTCGACTGTGAAGATTCAACTTGACCGTTACGTTATATTCTCACCGGTACTTATTAGTTTAAACTCTCACGGTCCAATAAAATTTGATATTAAGCTCAAGATCATTTAAGGATGAGTACATTAAAATATCTCCATACAGATTTTCTTATGTTAGGTGCACAAAAAAGTTCTAAGCTTTTTATTTCATGCAACCAAAAATTACAATTTAAATTTGATTTATTTTCCCGCCATTTTGCAGTTTGAAAGCGTTGATATTTGATCTCTGAAAATATTATACGATTTGGCGTTTAATAGGTACATATAATCTTAAAAATCAGTAGTGCTCACGATAACAATAACAAAAGAACATATTCAATTTTTCATCCACTTCGCGTTTCATTTGAAAAAATACTGTTGAAGTCACTGAAATGATTTGTGCTGCATATGGAGAGAAAGCTGTAAGTCATGCTACGTATAAAAGATGGTATCAAAAATTTCGCCAAGCAGATTTTATATAATAGTCTTAAAGATGAACTACGTCCTGAACGCCCTCAAAAAATTGAAACGGGCGAACTGCAAGCATTGTTAGATATAAACTCTGCGTAAACTTGTAAAAGGAGCTTGCAGAACAACTTGGCGTTAACGCGGTCAGCCATTTCCATTTACATGCAATAGGAAAAGTTTAAAAGGAAGGAAGGGAGATGGGTTCCGTATAAACTGTCCTAAGGCAATAAAAATCGACGGCGTGACACTGCACTCAGTTTGCTTTCAAAGTGTCGGAAAAAAAAGATTTTCTGCACAAAATCATTACAGGCGAAATAGTGGATTTTTTATGATAATCCGAAGCGTAAAAAAATATAGGTTAACTCTGGTCAATCTTCGATATCGACATCAAAGCCCAATATCCACACCAAGAAAATTTTGCTCTGCTTTTGGTTTTGAAAGGTGTGTTGTATTACGAGTTGTTATAGCCGGATGAAACAATCACGGCAGACTGCTATCAAGAACAATTAACCAATTTGAGCGAATGCATTAAAAGAAAAGAGACTTTATGTTAAAATTACAGATATATTGATTTAGTATACGATTTTCCTACCGTGTACTGCCAATATCACGTAGTAAATGGAGAAATCGAGGAGTTAATATTTTATATAATTTAACTACATGTACGAACGGAAGGTTTTTTGGATGCTTGAAGATGACTCGATCCAAGAGTCGAAACTAGTTGCGAAATTTCAATTTTTTAAGTAATTTATATAATAAGCGGCTAAGTATATTGTTTTAGTTTTAAGCATTCGATGTATCTTTTAAAAATTTTTATTACATATCTAATGTTGTAACCGCTTAATTATTTTCATTTTATGATTTGACTCTTATAGTCCTTCATCTATACTTAATTAAAAGAAAAGAGGCCATTTAGTGGCCTAAGGACCAATTTCACTAACGTCGGTTAAGACTAACCAACGATTAATTCCAATGAAATTATCCAATCGCATTTGTCTTTGACCAGAATGAACCGATCACGGTTAACACTTTAACCGTCGGTTAGCTTAATCAACGTTGGTGAAATTGGCCTTAAGACGTCGTAAAATGATCCTGCTTCACGACAATGCCCGACCACATGTTACGAAAGTGACTCAAAACCATATCTTTGCGTTAGACTTGGAACTTATCCCACACGCGGCGTATAGCTCAAAGAAGGCGCTTTTCAATTAACATCTATTCTGATCGCTGTAGCATCATTTGGCTGATACACATTTCATGACATTTACAGAAATACAAAAATGTATTGAGGACTTTATTACCTCGAAGTCGGTAAGCTTTTATCAACAAGGAATCTGCAAACTGCCCAAAAGATGGTAAAGGATCGTTGATGCAAACGGGAAATATTTCGCTGATTAATATCTTTTTGTTTATTCCTAAATAAAAATAGAATTTTACAAAAAAAAAAAATAGCTCAGAACTTTTTGCGCACCTAATAGCTTTCAATTCGAATAATTCTATATTTAAAACGGCAAATTGATGTCTAAAAAGAAATATGGATAATTGTGCAGAATAATAGATCACCCTCCTTATTACATATTTGTATACATATTATATACGTATATATATGCATATATATATATATATATATATATATATATAGTGTCATTAGATGATTGAATCATCTATCAAGAATAGGTAGAGTAGACCGAACGGAGTCGAAAAGTCTTATACCATTTTGCAGCTTTCGTAATATTTGACGAGATATATGTATATTAGACCTTAAAAATAGCCGAATTAACGCGTTCGTCCGGCCTACTACTGCCAATCGTGTACGTCCCTCAATCGCTCCCTACGCGCGCAGGTCGCGAGGATGAATAGCTAAAAAGGAACTCTTGACTGAATTTTGAGACGATTTTTCCTTTGCAGAAAATTTTATTCGACGCTTATGTTTCGAATTATTAACAGATAATTCTAGCGAATTACGAGCCGCATATAGAAGGTAAGCAGGTGCAGTGCACTCACCGTTCAACGCGAGCGAACACGAGGGGCACTTGTTGCGATCAAGAACATAGAGTTATTTTTTAATTTAATTTAATTTGGTTTCAAGTCTCTCTCTCTCTCTCTCTCTCTCTCTCTCTCTCTCTCTCTCTCTCTCTCTCTCTCCCACTTTCTCGCGCTCTCTCTCCCCCTCTCCCTCTCCCCCCCTCTCCTCTCTCTCTCTCTCTCACTTATCTTGCAAAGAATAGTCGTCTTTATACTGTTTTAACTTGACGAATAACTTTAGTTTTGTTGCATCACCCGGATCTTAGACGGACGCGTCTTTGTCGAGTGTTTGTCTCCGTCATATTTTTGAAAAATGTAACCGACTTTGACTGTGCCTTGCGATTACGCTAAATCCGCCTAGCGGTCCCGCGATTTCGGATGTCCCGTTCGTTCGTCCTAACGCACGTATCAGCGGCATGACGACGTGGACGCAGGTGCCCGGTGTTCGGACGATTCTCGCCATTTTCGCGGGTTATTGCATCATTCGTTAAGACTTTACGTTACTCACCGCCTTGTGCGGCATTTTCGTTACTGGCCGTTTTGACCTAGTTCTAGTCGTGAACATTCATTGAAGAAGAAGAAGAAGAAGAAGAAGAAAGAGACGAATAACTTCCACAATCGGAAGAACTGGAGAGTCAATACGAAGACACTTCACGTTCCCTTATGAGAAACTAACGTCAATTAATAAACAGGAAATCGTTTTTCTTTTATATCTAAAGTACTATCTATGTAATAGTATCCGAAAAAAACATCTTAAAAATGAAAAGTTCAAGCCATGTTCAAAAAAGGATACTCAAAAATTTAAATCCTTTTATCTAATAATAATATATTACTGTAGGGATGGTTGTAAATCACGATCGATAACCGTTGACGAACATTGCTTTGTTCTTAATCAACTAACTTTGTTAAAATTACAAGGTTAAAGAATCGCGTACAGTCGGGGACTAAAAGGTTGCAACGCTTTTTTATACATGGTTTTCGGAACGCAGCAAAATTGTCAGAATGTGAGCCACTGCTTTCGTAGCGGTTAGGGTAGCTGTCAACGTAATGACAGAATCAAAACATAGTGAAGAAGTGCATTCTGTGTGCCGCGAAGGTTAAAAATTTCAAATGGATACCATAAAATTAAGATAAGTATAAAAGAATAAGTTAGTATATCAATAATAAATTAGATGGTGCATAATAATATGTTAGATGGTGCATTTCGTAATATAAATTAAAATTAAAATTGAATTAAATAAATTAATGAATTGAAGGTTTAAAGGACTCTATTATTTTTAATAATAATTCACACGTTAAATAAGGCGAATAAGAGTCAAATTACAATATGAAATCTAATTTTGATAATTTATTCTAATATTATATATTGCGAAGAATATCACGTAATTTTTGGCGTTTCGTCCCGGCTTCCACTACTGGACTCATCAGTAAGGCAATGTAGTGGAAGCCTACCTTAGACGCCTGTTTAAGTTATTAGATCGAGAATCTATATATACAGATATACGCGTATCCAAGCACTTGCGAGAATCTTTGCGAATATCTATAGACCTCTGATGGCGAGTCGACGTAGTAATATTCTTCGCAATATATTTATTCAAAGTAATATATGTGTTAACCTCCCACCCCCCTCCTCCCAAATTGCGCGCCGAAAGGATTTCGGACTTGCAACGCAACTCTAATCATCTGAAATATCCCCCCCCCCCCCC
>NW_017275199.1:59499-74680 GCF_001594065.2 Cyphomyrmex costatus
CATGTCTAGACTTTTCGTTGCAGAAAGCAAAAATGAAGATGGGCGTTGAAGTATATACTTATTACAGATCCGGAGAAACTCGAAGCCGTTCGTTAACGTGAGCCAGATATTACCAAGGAACGTATTCAGAAGATTCTTGCTTCTGGAACTAAGTCGTTCTTTTATCTGGTGGCATTGATGATTTATGCTTAAAAGTATTAGTATAACTATACATTTTAAATGACGAGTTCTAGAATTGAGTGCGACATATTCATCTTGATCTTTCCATAGTATTTCGTGGAGACTAAAACCATGGCAGTACGCAGATGTAAAAAGGCTGATCTGAAAAGAATTGCTAAAGCTATAGGTGCTCAATTTCTAACTTCGCTAACCAACATGGAAGGAGAGGAGAGTTTTGATGCCAGTTTCTTACCATTTTCTTGCCAGTTTTCTTGCTAGTTTCTTGCCAGTTTCTTGTCAGTTCTTGCTACAATTATTCGGCTGTCAAATATATGGTGTCAAGGGGATCGATTTTTAAATATGTGTGCTGGCACTATTTCAAGTAATTTTGCGCAGTAATAAATTCTTTAACATATTAAAGTTATACATGTGAATATTTTATTTGCGTAGACCGAAACGTTATAAACTATCTGAATTACTTGATTGGTTTCATCAAATACGGATACGCGATCCAGTCGAAGATGGTTACAGACGAATGCACTTGAAATACGCTCAACTTTTCAAACTTAAAGTTGTTTTGAACGAATACATATCTCCTGCGTCTAACGATGATGGAATCACGAATGCACTGGGAGTTGAAACCGCATTGGAAAAATGTACAATATGTGGAAAGTGTTGGCGAGTTTGATCCTGTTTCGGATCCACCAACAGTTCCAATTCATTAATGTTTTCTAACAATATATACTAGATTATTATAAATATAGAAAATGAAATATGCTCTTACTGTTAACTAATACTTGCTGTAAGGAGTATATTGTAAATTAAATATCGCAGTCTCAAATATACGTATTGAATTGTTTAAACATTTTTATTCTATCAGTTTTAAGTGAATATGAATTAATTTATTGAATCTTTAAAAGACTATAAGACTACTATCTTTATAAGACTATATTAATGTTTTATTCTATTTATTATATGACGGGGCAGTCTAACCACACAATGAAAGATTACAGATTTTAATAATCGTGTCTATTTCAAACATTGGTAAAAAATATAAACTAGGTTGGTCCTCTCTCGATTATTATGCTGATTATATACACATAACTGACAGATAGACTGCCCTGTCATATAATAAATGGAATAAAACATTACCTCGGGATAAGAGACTTGTAGTGTCTCTTAGTTTTTGAACATGGCCGGAGACACTACCGCGTCTCCTGATATAGTCTTATATAATTTTCCCACAAGTATTACACGATTTTCAAAGGTCTTTGAAGATTCCATGGAAAACATTATTTCTTTACCATTACTGTTATATGATAAAAGATTCAATAAATTAATTCATATTCACTTTGTAACGACCTAACTTTCGTATGCGCGGATGTAGCTCGTCGGTTAATTCGCGTTCCAGGATACGAAAGAGGTTCGATCGGAGGAGAATGCGGTTCAGCAAGAATATCAGACAAGATCTCTACACAATAAATCAGCTTTATTCGCTTTGTCGCAAAAAATATATTTACAATGAACCAAAAAAGAAAGCAAAAAGAAATGCAAGAAAGAAAGAAAGAAAGAAAGCCGTGAGAGCGGCTGGCGCAAAAACGGGCCGTGTGCGGTGCGAAGCACGTCGTTCGGTGTGCGTGCGTGCGAGCGTGCGTGCGTGCGTGCGTGCGTGCGTGCGTGTGCGTGCGTGTGTGTGTGTGTCGTGTGCGTCGATATGCGCTCGGCGTGCAGGATCCGGCGCGTCGCTTATAATTTCGCGGACAGGTGTGTATGTGTTGGTGTGTGTGTGTGTGTGTACGTGTGCGCTATGTGTTGGGCTGTTTAAAGCCCTGTGCCGCTTTTTCTACGCGAATATTGCTTAACGCGGCCGATCAGCTGTATCGGTGCTATTTATAGCTGGACTAGTGCGGCAGTCTGTCAGCTGTGTTTACGCGGTCTCTTGGCGTGAGTAAACGACGACCAGCGGCCGGGAACTCCCGGCGGAGATGAAGAACTCTTCACCCCCTGTCGAATGCTGGTCAGTCGCGATGCAATGAGATTCAGTGGCCGTTTGATACGATTGTCGAGAATTCTCGACAGAGGCAGAGTACTCTCTGTCCCTTTTCTCTCGTCGTTCAGTGTCTCGTGGCTCTTGCTTGTCAGCTGAGAACTCTCAGCGGAGTCGGAGAACTCTCCAACCCGGTTACTACGGACTCGCAAGACTCTAGGAAATCGGAGTATCGGACGGATTCGAGTCAGGAACAGGAATGCTCTCTTTTCGCTGTTAGCGCCGAGTTTTAACGCTCGTCAAAACGCCTCGTTCGCGAGGCTTCGCTTTTGCTCGGTCTTTCCCGTTGCTCGGTACTCGCGATGTGCGCGATTCCGAGCGGTGGGAGTTCGCGATAGCCGATCTATTTTCGCCTCGTTCGGCGATGCTCGGCGCGGCGCGGCTGTTACTGCCACCGTGTACCTGTGAATTATGCTTTTGAATTTATCGGGCGCCTATGCGCCCTCATCGCTGCATCGCGTGGTGATGTAGCGGCGTCCGGCCGGGTGTTCTGGCTGGGACGATGCGGTGCATCGTTACAACTTAAAACTGATAGAACTCGTGGAATAAAAATGTTTAAACAATTCAATACGTATATTTGAGACTGCGATATTTAATTTACAATTTACTCCTTACAGCAAGTATTAGTTAACAGTAAGAGCATATTTTATTTTCTATATTTATAATAATATAGCATATTGTTAGAAAGCATTAATGAATTGGAACTGTTAGTGGATCCGGAACAAGATCGAACTCGCCAACACTCTCCACATATTGTACATTTTTACAATGCGGTTTCAACTCCCAGTGCATTCGTGATTCCATCGTCGTTAGACGCAGGAGATATGTATTCGTTTAAAATAACTTTAAGTTTGAAAAGTGGAGCGTATTTCAAGTGCATTCGTCTGTAACCATCTTCGACTGGATCGCGTATCCGTATTTGATGGAACCAATCAAGTAATTTAGATAGTTTATAACATTTCGGTCTATGCAAATAAAATATTTACATGTATAACTTTAATATGTTAGAGAATAACTATGTTATAGAATTTATTACTGTGTAAAATTACTTGAAATGTTGTCTCTACATGCCAGCACACATATTTAAAAATCGTTCCCCTTGATACCATATATTTGACAGCCGAATAATTGTAGCAAGAATTGGCAAGAAACTGGCAAGAAAATGACAAGAAATTGGCATCAAGACTCTCCTCTCCTTCCATGTTGGTTAGCAAAGTTAGAAATTGCGCACCTGTAGCTTTAGCAATTCTTTTCAGATCAGCCTTTTTACATACTGCCTTGGTTTTAGTCTCCACGAAATACTATGGAAAGATCAAGATGAATATATCGCACTCAATTCTAGAACTCGTCATTTAAAATGTATAGTATAACTATACATTTTAAATGACGATGTTAACTAATATCTTTAAGCATAAATCATCAATGCCACCAGATAAGAGAACGACTTAGTTCCAGCAGCATGAATCTTCTGAATACGTTCCTTTGTAATATCTGGCTCACGTTAACGAACGGCTTCGAGTTTTTCCGGATCTGTAATAAGTACTTCAACACTCAACTTCATTTTTGCTTTCTGCAACGAGAAGTCTAGACATGCGATTTTCGGGTTCGGTATCCTCTTCGGCATTGTTTGAGAGGCGACAGTAATTCATTCACACAGCCAAACTAAAGAGAAAAAAAATTTTAATTTAATTTATTTAATTCAATTTTAATTTTAATTTTATATTACAAAATGCACCATCTAACATATTATTATGCACCACAATTTATTATTGATATACTAACTTATTTTTTTATACTTATCTTAATTTTATGGTATCCATTTGAAATTTTTAACCTTCACGGCACACAGAATGCACTTCTTCACTATATTTTGATTCTGTCATTACGTTGACAGCTACCCTAACCGCTACGAAAGCAGTGGCTCACATTATACATGTATGAAGCGCGTAGACTGCATAGAAAGTCGTTCCGAATTAACTATTGCGCTCTTCGAAAGCGCTTACCCACAGGAGAGTTGCAATAAGGGCGGATTCACACCTTGACGGAAAAACGGAAAGCGGAAAAGCAGTAGCCAATCAGGTAGTCGACTTTCTGTTAGTTTTATACTATTTACTACCAGCGCGAGTTCTGATCGGTTAACTGCTCTTCCGCTTTCCGCTTTTCCTTCAAGGTGTGAACCCGCCCTAACCCATGCAGCGAAACAGCGGAACGCGGAACGCGAGCGAAACCAATCACGAGCGTTCACGTTTCTCAACCATTTTTAGGTTAGGAAATCTGTCATTAATAGTGAGTATTAACTAATAATCACGAGCGTTCACGTTTCTCAAGCATTTTTAGGTTAGGAAATCTGTCATTAATAATGAGTAATAACCAGGGAATGGAAAGTTACTTTTTAAAAGTAACTAGTTACAGTTACTCGTTACCGAGTAAAAAATGTAACTAGTTACAGTTACAGTTATCGCTTTTTAAAAGTAACTCGTTACAGTTACCGTTACTTGAAAAATAACTTTTCGTTACTTTTCCGTTACTTTTTTAAAATCAATTTAAAAATGAAGAAGGGTTACGAGCCAAAAATGAAACAGTTTATTTCCGATAAGAACGACGATGACAATGTAATTAAATGTATAAATATATATTAGAACAATACATAGATAAAACAAGATAAAAACAAACGATGTTTCGACACTTATTGTCATCGTGTTTTAAACTGTTTCGCTTTTGGGTTCATAGCCCTTCTCATTTACTATTATTTAATTTATTTTTTAATTTTTTTTAAACACAATTTTGTAATTCTAAAACCTGTAAAATATGCAGCAAACTGAAATATTTGTATGTCCTATGTATTACATAGAAGATAGAAGTGTAAAATAATTACTAAATCATAACGGCCGAATGTCTAAGGGCTTTCAAGTCTTATTGATAAGCACTATAAATAGCATGTATCCAATCGAACCGTGTTTAATCGTGTGCAAAGTAACGACAAAAGTAACTGTAAATTTTGTTACCGTTACCCAAAAAATGTAACTCGTTACAGTTACAGTTACCAAAAAAAGAAAGTAACGCAGTTACTAGTAAAGTTACCAAAAAAGTAACTTGTAACTGTAACTTCGTTATAAGTAACGAGTTACTTCCATTCCCTGGTAATAACTAATAATTTATCTCTGTACTCACCACGTTGTTATTCCGCCAGTTTTGTTACGTTGAAACGTGAACCCTTAATACCCATGTAGCGTAATAAGCGCAACGCAGACTTTGCGCAACCATCATAAATCGTTATTTCATAAAGATTGCAATCACATTAAAACTAATTTCATAAATTTTAACATCTTTAAATATTTTTTCCAATGAGAAATGCATTTAATTCTGTATTTAGATACTGTACTTGATAATAAAAAATGAATGACAAATACAATATTTAAATGTCATTTACGAACTTGCTGATAATTCCGCTTACGCTCATTGCGCTCTATGGAGATGAAGGGATTTGAAACCGCGTAATGAAAACTGCGGAACGCTCGTGATTGGTTCCGCTCTCGTTCCGCTACTCCGCTGCATGGGTTTGTACCCTAAGGCTGGAATCACATTGAGCCGAAATCTACAGCGGAACGGAACAGCGAGACTAATCACAATCACAGAAAGTAAAGCAGCGGAATGATTGTAGAATTCTGATTGGTTTTACTATTCCGTTCCGCTGTAATTTCCGCTCAATGTGACTCCAACCTAAGACTGACTTCCGCTAAGAAAATGCAGAAGGCGTGCGCGCCAATCATTCTATCGTCACGCAGCAGCGCGGGACGGGTCATGGGAAAATCAGGAAAAATCCCTATCTGGAGAGCGCGCATTACAAAAACGAAATTAACATCTAAACTGAAATTAAACATAAACGGTGATAATGCGATCTTCCCACAACTCGGCCGTCCTGAATAAACATTCGTCTCGAATGGTTACAATACAGTAGACCACGGTTTCATGTACACCTACGGTAATTAATTCTGTCCCTCGAAAATTTTCACAAAATGAAAAGTAACCACCTTTCTATATTAATTGTCACAATCCATGCACGATAAGGTTCAGTATCTTAACGTTAGTCGTGTATTGATTGTGACAATTAATATAGAAAGGTGGTCACTTTTCATTTTGTGAAAATTTTCGAGGGACAGAATTAATTACCGTGGGTGTTGAGTAACACATGTGCTTGTTTTCATCGGGCCTTCGCCAGGCACCTCACACTTTACATCGTAAGAGTTATTAGGTTTGACCTTTACAATCTGATAAGGACAAGGTAATCTGATAAGGTATTTAGCGCAAAGCTTCTTATCGGGGCCCATTTGTACCCTTTTAATTGCGATCAAATCATTTAATTTATACTTAGTCGGTTCGCATCTTCTTAAGTTATAAGTTCTCCGATTTTTGTCTTGTACTCTAAGTATTTGATTCTTAGCTCTCTTATTGCCTAAGATACAAGGTACGCAGTTTGCTATTACATTTTCAACTTTCGTCGTGAGCATCGGTATGTAAAATTCTTATTTAACATCGACATATAGTACTGGATGGAGTATAACATCGAAACCATGTTGACAGACCTAGAAAGAGACAGAACGATGTTTGGGTAGTAGTGAATTATGTAATCAAGGGCTCTGTGACACATCTGTACTCAAAGTGTTAGTCTTACATAAAATACACGTAGAAACCATATTACTGTGGGATTTTTACGGATGGTCAGGATCTTTCAATGCACGTGTTTATTTCGTGAAATACCACAGAGAGGTTTTTACATTTTAACTCGCTCAGACGCTGTCGCTTAACTAACTACCTATCGGTAACGCTTGCCGGTTCCTTCCGGATGCTCGCGATTCATGGGTCGCGTGTATCAATGCGCGAGGCTTCTCATTGGCCGCGTTACTCTATCGCTCGGGAATCAATGCCCGCGGAAGTTAGACTCAAAATAAAGCTAAATTTCTACAGCTCGTCCATCCTGACGCGTTGACCGTCTCGGTCACGTAAGCTTCTCGTGTTTACAAAATTAACTTAAGTTACATTAGTAATACATTTAATATTATCGCATAGAATACAGTTTGAACTTAATTTTACTCACTAACCTACTAATTCTTAAATCTAGTTAACCTAGTCGCGGATCCATGCTTTCATTCGGTCCGCGGACACGACTCCATTGTACGGTATTTGTGTGATCTGAAATCCGGGTACATCGGTTATAACGTATCGGTCGGCACCTAATATTTTATTCACAACGTAAGGACCTTTATATTTCGGGATTAATTTTTTATTTGTACCAGCCGTAGTGTCTACGTTGATTATGTTCACATAATCGCCAACTTCATATGTTGCGGCGGTTTTTCGAGATTTGTCGTAAGCCTTTTCGTTTACCTTTTGACTCTCTATGATTTTACATGATTCTGTTTCTCGTAGATTTTCCAAATTTCGTTCATCTTCTGTTTGATTCTCTAAGTTTAAGCGCAATAGATCATGTATTTCTCCTAACTGGTCTAACCAGAATAATAATCGGCTAGGAGTATCCCCAGTGGATCGACAAATAGTATTGTTGATTGCAAATTCAGCTTGGCTAATTGCTTGATTCCATTTGTTAGAAGAATCGTTTAGTTTTGCGAGGATAGGTGTTAAGACTCGATTTTGTATCTCAACCTGTCCGTTGGCACGCGGAGTACCTGTAGCTATTAGAACATGATCAACGTATTCTTTCTTTAAGAAATCTTTAAATTCGCTCGACGTGAACGCACTACCTCGGTCGCTTATAATTCGTCGTGGCTTACTATAACATCGGAAGTGTTCTCTTAAGTGATTTATGACCTCGCTAGAGTTCGTGGTTTTACAAGGATACAAACGCAAGAATTTAGTGAATGCGTCTATGACAGATAAGATAAACTTATGACCTTGACTTGTTTTTTCTAGTGGTCCGTAATGGTCTATATGATAAGTCTGAAATGGTAATTTCCCTCTCGGAATGCTATGCAAGTATCCCTCCGGTCTTCCACTCGCCGAGGAATATTCGATGCATTTAAGGCAATTTTTTATATAGTCTTTTATCTTTGTTTGCATATCGGGAAACCAATAGATGTTTTTGATGTTCGCGATTACTTTGCTCGCTCCTACGTGCCCCATGTCATCATGACAGGTGCGTATGACGTTATTCTCCATTGTTACCGGTACATAAAATAATAATTTGTTCTTATTGATTTTCCGATATACGAGGCCGTCTCTAAGCTCGTACAATTTATCTTCGCTCTTTTCTAACCGGTCGCGGATTTTACAAATTTCTTCGTCTTAATCTTGTTTTATAGATAGCACTTGCTCGAAAGTATTTCCTTCTAATACTAGGATACTGTTACATCGGCTCAATGCGTCTACGTGCGCCATGCGCTTGCCCGGTCGATGTATTATCTCGTAATCATATTGTTGTAAGAACATTGCCCAACGCGCGATTCTCGGATTAACATTCTGCCTACTCAGGGTAAGGCGAAAGCTATCGCAGTCTGTTACAATTTTAAAGTGAATGCCCAATAAGTACACGTGGAATCTTTTAATCGCGTATATCGCGGCCAGACATTCGAGCTCGAAGCTTGAGTATTTAGATTCCGCTATTGTTGTTCGGTGGCTAAAGTATGATATAGGTCGGAACCGTTCTCCCTCCTGCTGTTACAAGAGAATAGCGTCAAATCCGCTCGCACTCGCATCACAGTGTAGTTCTGTTTTTGCGGTGGGGCAGTAAATCGCTAATATCGGAGGATTAGATAGACGTGCTTTCAACGTTTCGAAAGCTTCTTCTTCCTCTTTGCCGAATTTGAATACGATGTCTTTTTTAATCAATCCGTATAGCGGTTTAGCTATAATCGAGAATCCCTGAATAAATCTGCGGAAGTAATTCGCGAGTCCTATAAAGCGCTGTACATCTTTCGTGTTACGCGGAACGGGATAGTTGACGATGAATTCAATATTCTCCACGCTCGGTTGAATATCATTTTTGTTAATTAGGTATCCAAGGTATGTGATCTGGTTATACAAAAAAGAGCATTTATCCATCCGAAACCGAAGTTTATACTTTTGCGCGATTTCGAATACTCCTCGAAGGATATCAAGATGCTCTTGCATTTCCTCGGTAGCTACTAATATGTCGTCCATATATATTAACACTTTACCTTCTCTGATCATTGATTTAAATATCTGATATATGTATCGTTGAAACACTCTAGGGGCGTTCGTAAGCCCGAATGGCATTTTTAAAAATTCGAATTGACCTAGAGGTGTAATGAAAGAGGTATATTTAATAGAAGATTCGGCCATTCTAATGTGGTGGAATCCGTTTTGTAAATCTAAGCAGCTAAAGATTTTTTTTTCTTAATCGATCTAAATGATCGTTTATCAGTGGTGTCGGAAAATTATCTTTAATCGAAATTTTATTTATCTCCCGATAATCTATGCATAACCGTAAGTTACCATCCTTTTTTCGGACTAGTACGATTGGACTCGCGTACGGGGAGGAGCTTTCTCTGATTACACCTTCTTTTGTTAAATCGTCTAAGACGACAGCTAATTTTAATTTGTCAGTATGCGCCAATCGTCGCGCGTGAAAACTGATTGGCTGTTCATGCTTCAAGCATATTGTCATTTCCGGAACATCTTCTGATACGCCTTTGCTTTCGCGTGCCAGATACACGTCTTGGTACAGATTCTTTAAGCTCGCTATTGCTTTGTACGGGGCGTCTACACATATATTCAAATTCGGTTCGTTAGGCGATTGGTCGGCACAATCTATATATAGAATTGTTCGGCGAAGTTATCCGTGTTGACTGACGAGTCAGCTTCATTCCGCACGACCTCAAATATTTGGTCGATCGCTATTTTCACCGCCGGATTGGACGTAAAGTCCCTTCTTAACAACGCAAGACTACTCATCGTTTCGTCAGGCACCACGTAGAATTTAATGTTTACGTCGATACCATTGACTTCAACGTGTCTTTCGAAAATACCTAGTATTTTGATTCGCGAGTTGTTAAGTCCGTTAAATCGGAAATCGTTATCTGAGACGGAAGTGCGACAATTAACCGGCGCGTAGTTTGGTTTAATAAGGCTTATCGGCGATCCCGTGTCGACGATCGCTACGCACGAAAACGGTTTGGTATTACCTTCATCATCCGGCGCGGAGTACATTACAGATACCGTATACGGCTCAGATCCTACAAACGGTTGTATGAGGTTTGCCTCGCTCGCCGCTTTGCTCGTCTTTCCCGCCGATTCGTCGGGTCGGGCGTCTGTTGATTTACTTGCGGTATTCCGCGGTTTCGCGCACTCTGTCGCGCGATGTCCTCTCTCCTTGCAGTTGAAACATTTGATTCCTTGGGGCGCTGGACTCGCTTCGGGTTGCTCGCTCGCTACCGTCTTCGTCGTATCCTTCGGCTTCTGGCAGTTCTGGTGGGCCGCGCCAACGGCGTTCCGCTCACCTTTCGCATTGTTCCTCAGCGTGATATTCTCAAATGCCTTTATGAGATCGGTGGCATCTTTAAACCGCTGCAGCTTAGCTTGATCACGTAGTCGTCCGTCGGGTATTCCCTCTACTACGTAGTCAATGATTTCATCCTCATCTATCGGGATGCGATTTGCCATGATGATTTTGTCATGATAATATTCGTTGAACGTCTCTCCAGCCTGCCATATCCGTCGCTCGAATTCTTTTCTCAGAATCATTTTACTAGAGCGGTGGTCGAACATTCGTTTCATCTTCTCTATGAGATCTGTCGGACCTAATGCGATATGTTCAGGTTTAAAGTGGAACCAACTCAAGGCTTTTCCTTTCAACTTTGAACTAATAAGCACTCTCGTAGCGTTAT
Organism: Cyphomyrmex costatus; assembly: GCF_001594065.2. Lineage (NCBI taxonomy): Eukaryota > Metazoa > Arthropoda > Insecta > Hymenoptera > Formicidae > Cyphomyrmex > Cyphomyrmex costatus. The sequence continues at coordinate 70,567 of NW_017275199.1, forward strand.
CGTCAAGGTTATACGTGTCTCGCACGAAGTCAACTTGCTGTTTCCAGTTTCGGAAGGCGTTGCTCGAACCATCAAATTCGCTCAGCATGTCCTTGAGTCCCCTCGGATGATGGTAGTTCCCGCCCTCGCTCATGCTGAGGTTCCCGCCACCACCACCGCCGGCCGGCGCCATGCCTCGTGCGGCCTCACGTCGCATTAATTCGATTTCGCGTCGAAGGAGCTCAAGCTCGCGATCTTCGGCTGAACCTTCCTCGCGTGTATTGCTCTGTCGCGGCTCTGTGTCGCGAGGGGGGTCCGGTGACGTATTCAACTCCTCTTCCCCAGCGATTTTGTCCCATATCTCGGGATCATGATCTTGCAATCGTAATATCAAATCGGCCTTGTTGCCCAGGATCGACAGATCCTTCGCCTTTAGCAACTCCCTGAGCTGTATTACAGTGTAATCTTGAGGATTCATCGTGCTCTCACCGTTCGTACACGTAATCACTATCGGTTCACGTGCCTCGTCACTCAGGTTCTCGTGATCGTGACCCAGCAGGCCGACACACAGCCTTCTCACTTTGCACACAGCAAAATGGCCACTCACGACGTATTATCCTGTCGCGGAACTTTGAATAGTCTTTTACGATCACGTAACTCGATGCGTACACCTCAATACCGATACCGGCGCGACTTCTGAGTCGAATCCCACTTCTGAAAATCTGTGGGATTTTCACGGATGGTCAGGATCTTTCAATGCACGTGTTTATTTCGTGAAATACCACAGAGAGGTTTTTACATTTTAACTCGCTCAGACGCTGTCGCTTAACTAACTACCTATCGGTAACGCTTGCCGGTTCCTTCCGGATGCTCGCGATTCATGGGTCGCGTGTATCAATGCGCGAGGCTTCTCATTGGCCGCGTTACTCTATCGCTCGGGAATCAATGCCCGCGGAAGTTAGACTCAAAATAAAGCTAAATTCCTACATTACTCAATTTTATTTTATATCTAATATAATGTGTATAATTTTCCGATTTTAATCTGCACCGCAGTAGTATTGCTGCGTAATAATACCTCTGTAATGGCTCCTAACTTTAAAGAATACGTTACTGTTCTCCTTCTCCTGCAACACAATTCGACCAATAGGACAATAGTAGAAAGAGAGTTCCATGCCCAAACATTTACCTTACTCTTTCTAGGTCCGTCAACACGAAAGATCAAAGAGAATTCGCCGCATGCTCCGTCCAGTACTATATGTCGATGTTATTTAATAGCTTCTTCTGTGCGTTTGATTGAGAAATGACCGTTGCCATGGACCATCTGGATAACTTCATGTTGCATCTCTTTAGGTATAACTAACAGTTTATGCCCATCTTAATACTTATACAAAATATTGCTCCTTATGACATAATCATCATACGGCTTTTCCTTAGAATCTCCATGATAGTCTTTAGCTCCGAATCCCTCCTTTGTGCATCGGCTACTTTAACTAAAACACCATCGTCATTACTAATAGCTAAAATCGGATAGCGGCTGAGCGCATCTACATACCGCATTCTAGAATTAATCCTATGATCAACGGTTGCATTGAATTCTTCGATCAGCAGAGCCCATCTCGCGATTTTAGCTGATAATTTAATTTTATTCATCGTTTGTTTGAAGGCAACGCAGTCGGTGACGATTTTAAACTTTATTATAATAAATAGTGGCGAAACTTTTCTAAAGCTTTTCTTAACTACAGCTCAAGTTCGTAATTGGTACCTATACCTTGACTCAATATCAGTCGTCTTAAGACTCATGTAATATACGAGGTGTAATTTGCCATCGTCAGGGTTTTTCTGCAAAAGAATGGCTCCTAAACTGTCTTTACATGCGTCAGTGTGTAACTCAGTCTCGAATTTTTGATTAAAGATTTTCAGAACTGAGTTGCGACTCAAATCCAGTTTTAATTGCTCAAAGGACTTTTTTACTTTAGTACTAAACTGAAATATACCTCCTTTTCCAACATTTCAGAGAGAGGTCTTGCCTTAATGGAATATGACTCGATAAATTTTCTGAAGTATCCGGAGAGCACAAGGAAACTCTGGACATCCTTTAATGAGCACGGCTCCGGAAAGTTCAAAACAGCCTTACTAGGAGACAGAAAGACTTCACCGTTCCTTATCACATACCCTAAATATTCTATGCTAGATTCTATGCAATAGATGACATTTATTCTTGTTAAGGTCTAAGCCGTATTCACTCGCTACTTGAAGAACTCTTTGCATCCGTTTAACACCTTTTTTTACATCAGGCGCTATTACAATTAAGTCATCTAAGTATACTAATACAATTTCGTCGTTGACCAAAGGTCGGAAGATATGGTTAATAAATCTTTGAAAAACAGGGGATGAGATGCATAAACCGAAAGATACTTTTAAAAATTGAAACTGACCTTGATGGGTGACGAAGGCAGTGTATTTAGGATATTTTATTATTAATCGATTCAGTTTCCTATAATCGATGCATAGCCACGGGGAATCATCTTTTTTCTTTGTTACTACCACGGGACTCGCATACTCAGACGAGCATGGCTCCACTATCCCTTCGTTCACCCAGGCGCTCACCTGTTTCTCAACGATCTCCCTTTCCTTCAGAGGTAATCTTCGTGGGGGTTGATGACGTCCTATTTTTTACTGCTATACTTAACTCTATGCCCGTCGTTTTGGTCTTCCCTTACGAAAAAAAAACCTTTAATTTTGGATGTTAACACTGAAATTTATTTTTGTTTACCATCAAAATTCAGTGTTGACCGTCAATATTGGGAGTACGTTGAGGTTTGACCATCAACATTGGGTGTTAGTTGATAGTTGAGCATTATTGTTGGGTGTGACCATGAACATTCGGTGTTGTTCGGTGTAGACACTCAATGGCCTGGTTTACATCGTGCACTTGATACGCGTATCAGGTACTATATTAGTATCAAATTCGTACTATAAACATTTAGTACGCACGATGTAAACACTGTCGGATTATTTTGGTACGAACGTATCAAGCAGGAGTATCGTACTAAACTGATACGCGTATCAAATGATACAAATGGAGATGTAAACGCATGAAACACATTTAATACGCGTACCAATTCTTTCACGATGTAAACCAGGCCAATATTCAGTGTCAATTAAGCGTTGAGCATCAATGTTGGGTGTCAGTTGAGTGTGAACTCGAATATTCAGTGTTGCCTTGGTATAGACACTTAATATTGAGTGTCGTTTAAGTGTTCAGCATCAATATTGGGTATCAGTTGGGTGTGATCGTCAAATTCGGTGTATTAGTTTGGTGTTTCAATAATTAGTAATAATTTTTATATGAGCGTCAATGTTGTGTGTGATTATCTGATCCGGTATAATAGCAATATTCGGTTTTATAATTTGATATAATAGACATTCAAATAATATATAGTAATTGAAAGTGTGCTATTTTATTGTGCATGAATATCTGTTTTTAAATCTAGATCTCAATTATATACGGTATTATTATATATATAATTTTTTATTGATTGAAAATAACGCTCATATTAAAACAGCTACATATATACCGGGTGGGGCAATAACTTTATCCACCTTGAATATCTCCGCTATTTTTAGAGATATGAAAATATTGTGGTAAATATATAGATTAGGGGAGCCCCCCCCCCCGATGATCTTGATCTTGACATATGTTGTCAAGGTCATGACCCTGAGTAACCTCCCGCAGGTTTTAGGTGGCGGTCACTGTCCGTTAAAAAGTTATTAACAAAAAAAGTTTAAAATTAACGTATAATTTCTGCCATATATGTATTATAATAAGTACTATTTTACATCTCCTTCCATTTAGAAACGTTAAACTTTCCACGCGAAGTAACTCTCACCTCCCCCAACCCCCTGCGAAGGGGCACACGACTTCTACGATTGTACTGTTGCTATGATAGTACTCTCGGGGCAGACCTCTGTGACGGTGTGGGTGCGGGGGGGTGGCCGAAGGCCACCTCCTTGCACCCGCCCGTGTATGTGTGTGTGAAATATCAAGTAATAGACTCATAATCGATATATAACGAATGGAACACACACACTCACACGGGCGGGCGGGTGCAAGGAGGCGGCCTTCGGCCACCCC
>NW_017275199.1:74716-80118 GCF_001594065.2 Cyphomyrmex costatus
CCCCCCCGCACCCACACCGTCACAGAGGTCTGCCCCGACAGTACTATCATAGCAACAGTACAATCGTAGAAGTCGTGTGCCCCTTCGCAGGGGGTTGGGGGAGGTGAGAGTTACTTCGCGTGGAAAGTTTAACGTTTCTAAACAGAAGGAGATGTAAAATAGTACTTGTTATAATATACATATATAGGGTGTCCCATTTTATTCGATGGATCCAAATATCTCCTAAAATACGCCAGCTATAAAAAAATGTTTCAAATAAAAATGGAATGGTGTCGAGGGGGACACATTTTAGTCATATTGTTTTTTTTCTAAGTGGAGGCGCTAAAAAGATATGAAGGTCACCTACACTTTTTTAAATGGAATTATGTAATTTTTTTTAGATAACGTGATTTCTCTAACTATTTTGCATATAAAAGTATTAAGGTAGAGATACCAAAAAACCAATAGTTTTCGAGATATTTTACGCTTTATTTTGGTACATTTTGACACAAAATGTTAAATAACTCGTAAACTGTTGACTTTTTGATTATCGTACCTTTATACTTTTGTGAATAGAATAATAAGATAAATCAAATGGTATAAAGAAAACACATAGTTGCTTTAAAAAAAATATGTATGCAAAATGGATAATTTTTTAAATACGCAACTATGTGTTTTCTTTACACCATTTGATTTATCTCATTATTCTGTTCACAAAAGTATTAAGGTACGATAATCAAAAAGTCAACAGTTTACGAGTTATTTAACATTGTGTGTCAAAATGTATCAAAATAAAGTGTAAAATATCTCGAAAATTATTGGTTTTTTGGTATCTCGACCTTAATACTTTTATATGCAAAATAGTTAGAGGAATCATGTTATCTAAAAAAAATTACATAATTCCATTTAAAAAAGTGGAGGTGACCTTCATATCTTTTTAGCGCCTCCACTTAGAAAAAAAACAATGTGACTAAAACGTGTCCCCCTCGACACCATTCCATTTTTATTTGAAACATTTTTTTATAGCTGGCGTATTTTAGGAGATATTTGGATCCATCGATTAAATCTATATATTTACCAATATTGTTATTACAAAAGTTGTAGGGCATCAAGAGAACTATAACATATGCTAGTCATAATTTTTTTAGGTGGAGGCACTTCTGAGATTTCAAGGTCAACTTCATTTTTTAAATGGAATTATATGAATTCTTTTCACTATATGATTCCCCTAATTATTCTGTACATAAAAGTATTAAGATGGAACAATGTGAATAATAATAAGGGCAATGAGCCAAATACAAAACGCAAGACAAATATATCAAATTAAGTACAATATAATATTTAAACTTTAATACAGACGTTTCAACTCCGATCGGGTCATCTTCAATGTAACAAAAATAAATAAATTATAAAATTTCTGTGTCGATAATCATGTCAGGATATAGTTCGCATATTGAAATTGTAATCCATTTAGCAAAAGTTAATCAAATACAATAAAATCAATCTAATAAAAATTTATATAATTTGTCATCAGAATCTTAAATAGTATGTTAACAAGTGTTAAGCGATAGTTACCTTATTAAAAATTATGTAATAACTAATGTCATTAATGTAAAAATCCATATTGTGAAATATGCAATATTGTCAATGGTAAATTGTTATAACAGTTCAGATACCATCCAAATTACAGCTTTATCGACTTAATTACGTTACTGTCGAGAAACGCAATGAAGAAATACATTTTTAATAAGAGGCAAAAACCAACTGAGAACAGTCTAAGAGGTAGAGAAGGACTGTATCATATTTGTTTACATATCGGGCAATGACTCCGTGTCGTTTTGTTTATTTATGCCATGTGTCTGTTTTTTAATATAAACCATCTCGGATATCAACCTCTTTTTATAGGAAGGTTCCACATCTAATACTTCCACATTATTCCAATTAAAATTATGATTATTGTCTATTCGATGGTTAGTAACAACAGATGGAGATTTTGATAATTTATTAATATCCGAAATGTGTTCATTAAGTCTAGTTAATGTCTAAAGAATAGACAAAAAGATTTATTGGCTAAAAGAAAATGAACGAATTCATAAAAGGTTACATATTAAACCAATTTCTTATGTTAGTACTTTTAATAACAATAGTAGAACGATTGGTGTCTCTAAAGATGTACCTAGTGAAATTTCGAATTACATTTCCGAAAAGATACATATTTCTGCTGAAAGTTTTGATGAGGCTGTCCAGTTAGACTCTTTAAATGATAAGTGGTTTTGCAATTTGAGCAATATTGACATTCCATTAGAAGTTAAATATCTCTTACAACTAGGTGAAGGTTTTGATCTTCCTATCAATAATTTTAATTGTGGACATACTTTTATTGAGTTTTTAAAGCAAATTGAATGTAATATTTACGGTCGTCCTAATAATATTACTAATTTCGTGAGAAAAAATGCTTTACCAATTCTTGAAAAGCTCCATAATATAAAAAATGACTCGAATTGTAAACTTTTGTCTCATTGGATTGCCTCTACTAATAAATTCATTAAGGAACACCCAGAAGTTTTCTTTTCCAAGGCAGACAAAGGAAATGTGACTGTAGCTCATAATAAATTTGATTACATTAAAAAAATGGAATTGATGCTCTCGGATAATAAAACTTATGAGGTTATTAAAAAAGATTCTACTAAGAAACTCTCTAATGATTTACGGGATATATTAGTTCGCTGGAAAAATAATAAGTATATTGATGAATACACGTATAAAAATTTATTGATTACTGATGGCAACACTCCTAGGGCATACGGTTTGACAAAAATTCACAAAATTGACTTTCCTCTGAGAATTATAGTATCTTCCATTAATAGTCCGTTATATAATTTATCTCTATATTTACACTGAATTATAAGTAAATCCATTGGTGAATCTCCAAGTTTTATTAAAAATAGTGTTGATCTGATCAAAAAATTAAAAAATGTTAGAATGGATTCCGATTCTCTATTAGTTTCTTTGGATGTTGTCTCCCTTTTCACTAACATTCCTATAGATTTGGCATCTGATAGTGTTGTTAGGAGATAGGATGCTATATCTAAGACAACAAAAATTCCATTAGATGAATTTATGATTGCCTTTCGCTTTGTTCTTAATTCGACGGTTTTTTTTTTAATGTTTTAATAAACATTATAAACAAATTTTTGGAACCCCCATGGGATCACCATTATCACCAGTTGTCGCCGATATTGTTATGCAAGATTTTGAGGAGGTTGCAATTGAATCATCTGTGAAGCCATCCTTTTACTATCGTTACGTAGATAATATTATTCTTGCAGCCCCTGCCGAGAGTATTAATTACATTTTGGAACGTTCTAATTCTTTACACACAAGAATTCAGTTTACCATAGAGGTTGATTATGATAATAAAATAAGTTTTTTGGACACTTTGATTTTAGTTGAAGATAATAGATTGATTTTTGATAACTATCGTAAAGCCACATTTTCGGGTAGATATCTTAATTTTCATTCCCAACATCCTTTGTGTCATAAGAGAGGAGTAGTGTATGGGGTTGTTGATAAGATAATTCTTTATTGTCATCCTAGGTTTCAACGGAACAATTTGATTGACGCGATTAATAATTTTTTAAAAAATGGATACCCCTTGGATTTTATATTTTCGTTTATAAACTCGTTTATAAATCTAAGAGATGATAATAAAAAACTTTTCCTTGACATAATTCGTAACACCTATAAGGAAAGTTTCACCATCTCTTAGATTTATGATTGTACATCGACTTTCTAATCGTGTATATCATGATGTCGTTTTTTCTGATGGAGACTCACGGAAGTGGATTAAGATTGTACAAGTGTATCTCTGCGATTAATTCGGTCCATTATTGGTTATCGTCTGAGGAGGGCTCAATCCTGGAGCTGAAACTAGTAGCGCTAAGTTAATTTTAAGTAATTTTTTTGTAATTATATATATTTTTATGGTTTTTATAATTAGATTTTATTTTATTTTATCACTTAGAATTTTAACATTATATTAAATAAATTTATATTTTGACTCTTACATTGCCCTTGGTATTTTATTTATTATTGTTATACTAAGGGTCCTTGATTATTTTCATCTTAGTTGTTCATATAATTCCATTTAAAAAAATGAAGTTGACCTTGAAATCTCAGAAGCGCCTCCACCTAAAAAAAATTATGACTGGCATATGATATAATTCTCTTGATGCCCTACAACTTTTGTAATAACAATATTTTCATATCTCTAAAAATAGCGGAGATATTCAAAGTGAACAAAGTTATTGCCCCACCCGGTATATTGTGCCGATGGTTTGTGTGATATGTATGTATATATATATATTGCTTTCAATTTACATGAAAACTCAAATAATTCTCATTCTCACATACACTTGCGGAAATGATACATACACTAATACATACACTATCATATAAACACATAAACCATCTGTTTTTAATATTTCCATTGAACAGATATATCACAATTATACAGACGTTGACATATACAGATTCGTGGGTTATCGAAGTACAGCAGTTCCCGTACGATTGTCAAGGTCAAGGATGCGAGGTCATAGTACAATTTCGGATGGGTGACTGTTTGGGAAGCATGATGGAAAAAAAATTAATTCTCGAATTTAGAGGAAATTTTTTTTTCACGATTTTATTCTAAAATTAATGTTAATTAGTAGTACTTACTTTAACAATCTAACAGTAATTAGGGAAAACTGACCGGTATTTTCTACTTAAATTTCGGGAGGGTCCTGTTAGCGCACGGTGCGATAGCGCACGTCCCGATAGCACACGTGAAATTCAAATTAATTCCCAATAGCCCACGTCCCTTTAGCACACGTCCCGATAGCGCACGAACCAAAACGCGCTCCAACCCGATAGCGCACTACATAAAACGCCAATTTACCCGATAGCACACGTCCCGATAGCACACGTCCCGATAGCGCATGTCCCGATAGCGCACGTCCCGATAGCACACGAAGCAAAACGCGTTTCATCCCGATAGCGCACGACATAAAACGCCAATTTACCCGATAGCACACAACCCGATAGCACACGTCCCGATAACGCACGTCCCGATAGCACACGAGCGCGTGTTTTCCCGATAGCGCACGTCCCGATAGCGCACGTCCCGATAGCGCACGTCCCGATAGCACACGAAGCAAAACGCGCTTCATCCCGATAGCGCACGATATAAAACGGCAAATTACCCGATAGCACACGACCCGATAGCACACGTCCCGATAGCGCACGTCCCGATAGCACACGTCCCGATAGCGCACGTCCCGATAGCGCACGTCCCGAAAGCGCACTGCCCGATAGCACATGTCCCGATAGCACACGTCCCGATAGCACACGTCGATGTCCACTATTGAGAAGCACACGTTTTC
>NW_017275200.1:0-615 GCF_001594065.2 Cyphomyrmex costatus
AAAGAGTGAAAATATGAAAGATTCACTTAAGGATAACATAAATCATAAGTAGATCGCTCGAATATGACAAAAAAAAATATGAAGGACTCACTTAACATTCCTAGTTTAAGAGCATTTTATTCGTCAACAAAAAAAAAAAAAAAGCATAGTTTTTAATCTGAGAACCGTCGATCTCGGACAATATCGTAAATCAGATAGAGGTAAATCCTGTTCGAACAAGAACGTACATGTCTAGACGGGTATGTCTAGCTAATAAAAGTGAAAATATGAAAATTCACGTAAGAACAACATGAATCATAACTAGATCGTTCGGAAAGGATGATAAATCCCCTTCTCTCAGAAGACGAAGAAAACCTTATGCATGCGGATTCAACAGTCACATTTAGTTTTCCACTGCAGTCGTCGCAGAAAAGAATCTACGAAGACACTTCGTTAAGAGTTTAGTTTCCACCATTTTGTGCAAAGATGTCTAACTGTCATTGTTCATCGATTCCGCATTTACTTCACAATCGTGAACTTGGTTACCGCAACGTGCTGATGCGTACCGATACTTGGTGTCAGAGACATTCACAATTGCAAGAGGGTTATATTAAGAATTTGTATGAGAATAATAAA
>NW_017275201.1:0-515 GCF_001594065.2 Cyphomyrmex costatus
ACAATTATCATATTTATTTAATTTATCTTTACCTGTTTTTATAAATTTTTTTAAATTGTTCATTTTAAATTATTAGTCACCGATGGAGTGTTACCTAGAGCGTATGGTCTTCCAAAGATTCACAAAGAAGGTTATCCACTTAGAATGATAATCAGTTGTATTAACAGTCCGAATTATCCATTAGCAGACTTTTTCAAATCCATCATAGAAAAAAGTATAAATAATAACGAGAATGTAGGATATATTAAAAATAGTTTTGATCTTGTTAAAATATTAAATGGAAGACCAGCAATAAATGAACACAAATTTGTCTCATTCGATATTGTTTCTATGTATACTAACATTCCATATGAATTAATTATTAAAAGTATTGAGAAAAGATGGAATAAAATAAAAAAACATACTAAAATACCTATGATAGATTTTAAAAATGCTATTTCTATCATTTTAAATTCAACATATTTTTTGTTTGATAGCACATTTTACATTCAAAATCATGGTTTACCAATGGGCTC
>NW_017275202.1:0-577 GCF_001594065.2 Cyphomyrmex costatus
TACAGTGTCCGAGAGCGATTACGCGCACGCCGCGAACGTATGGAAGCGGTTCTCCGTGCGAACTCCCGGCGAGTACAGCGATCTGTACTTGAAAACCGACGTATTGTTATTGACCGACGTTTTCGAAAATTTTCGCGAAAGTTGCGTCGCGAGTTACGGTCTCGATCCCGCGCATTACTACACATTGCCAGGTTTCACGTGGGACGCTATGCTGAAACACACGCGCGTGAAATTAATAGATATGGTGATGTTTGTCGAGCGCGGTATACGCGGTGGCCTTAGCCAATGTTCCGGCAGATACGCAAAGGCCAATAACAAGTACATGGAGTCGTACGACTCGTCGAAACCGTCGTCGTACCTGATGTACTACGATGTTAACAATCTGTACGGATGGGCGATGTGTCAGCCGCTGCCCTACGCGGATTTTCGATGGGTCGAAGACGCCGCGAACTTCGACGCCAACGCGATCGCTCCGGATTCACCCACCGGGTACATACTCGAGGTAGATCTCGAATATCCACAACATCTTCACGACGCGCACGCTGACCTACCGTTCTGCCCGACGCGCGATAAGCCG
>NW_017275203.1:0-251 GCF_001594065.2 Cyphomyrmex costatus
CTAGTGCGCCTACAAATTGGCGACCTGTTTGGCTTCGGAAGACCAAATGCTTCACATCTCTCGGTCTATCAGCAGTCGGTAGTATTTAAAATAATAATTTTATTTAATATGTATTTAAATGATGACTGCACAGTTTATCGGTGAGCCAGGCGAGGGGGGGGACGTGAGACTCGCATTCCCCCTTCCACTTGATGTGTTGTTTTGATAACAATCCCCAAGGCTGCTTTCACTTACCGTCTAATATTGACACG
>NW_017275204.1:0-714 GCF_001594065.2 Cyphomyrmex costatus
AACATCCTATTGGTCGTCTACTGCGCCGCCACCAACTGTTATACCTTACTTATTATACCATGGGCTCGCGCAGACAGAACGCGGCAACGCTTGCCGCGCGGCGGAAGTTACCGCGATATCAGAGTCTCGCCGGCAAGATTGATTACCGACAAGATATTGATTGGTTATCGTGCCAACTTCCGCCGAGCGGCAAGCGTTTCCGCGTTCTGTCTGTGGGAGCCAATAGTATTAGCACAGTATATACAGTAGTGCAATTCTCTCGATTTTATGTTGCTTAAAATGGAGCACATGCGCGAAATAAGTGAATTATTATTGTGCTCTTTCTCTTTTCATCTTTTCTTCGCTCTGTCAAAACGCACTAGATTCACCTAGATTTATTTGCGTCGCACTCCAATGAATGCATTGAAGTGAGTAAGAACTATTGTTGGAGCATGTTGGAGAATGAGACGCGAATAAATCTACTAATGCAATAAAATAATATAAACTTAATAAAAATTAATACAAATAATTTGTAAATATATTGGAAAATAAAGAAATAAATGTAGAAAGATTAAGAAAAATATTATATATATATTTTTTTATATATTTTTCTTAATTTTTCTACATTTATTTTTTTATTTTCCAATATATTTACACAATTTCCATTAAGTTTTTATTGCATTAGTAGATTTATTCGCGTTTCATGAGCGGTGATCGACTGAATCCATATACAGG
>NW_017275204.1:1040-3975 GCF_001594065.2 Cyphomyrmex costatus
AAATAGAATTTTTTAGATTATATCTCTGAATAATGTATATCACAAAAATTGATGGTATTTAATATATTTTCTTTATCAAAATTATTTTGAAACTTCAAATATATAGGGAAAAGGAGTAAGAAAAAGAAAAATTAAATTTTTTAATACTTTCAAAATATATTATAATATATAATAAATTATAATAAAATATAATATTATAATAAAATATAAATATAATAATATATAATAAAAAATATAATATATAAGTAATGTATAATTTAAAAATTTTTTAAATAAATTGTGCATGGCCATGGACTTACTATCGTACCTTTTATGTTTCATAGTAGTACAATTTCTTTTATTAAAAATTTTTAATCTAAAAACTACGAACCTTTTAATAATTTTAATGTATATTGTGTGACAGTCTAAGATATGATTAGCTTTAATTTCCTTTAATTTTGTAATTAAAAATAATTTTAGATTAATATCTTTCATATTATTAAAGTATTTGGAATAGTGACGAAATATTTGTTCAAATTTTACAAATATTTTAAATGTTTCAACATTGATAAAAAATAAACAATTGTTTGTAAAACGTTTGTATTGTACTAATTTTGTGAATGTATATGACAATGCAGTTTTTGAGCCTACTGATTGTAAGCAATTATTACATATTTTGCAAATTTTTGTAATTGATTGTATGATATATCCAGCAATATTATATAAACTGTTCATTTCTAAACTTGACAACTGTGATATTGAATTTTGATTAAAAGGTGGAATTTCGTCACTATTGCTTACATTATTGTTTAAATCACTTTCACATTTGTTTTTCTGTTTTATTATTGACAAATATTCAACAAATCCGGGTAAATTTTCTCTGTCATCATTATCATAACTGCTATTATTGATACATTTCATATACATTGCAATAGAAACTAATTTTAGGTCATTTGAAAATTGTAGTGGGTGAGGTATTACATTTTTCTGTCTTATTTGAGAAAAAAGTTCTCCATACAATCTTGAGTGAAACGAGAAGTTAAAACAAATTTAAAATTCTTTTTTGTTATAAGATAGTTAGTTAGTTCAATTATTGACGTAGTGCTAATTATTATACCTCTTTGTACTGGTTTAAACCCATTACCTATTTTTAATTGTGTAAAAATATTGATAACGTTATTTAAAAAATCAAGACTAGCGTTATATACGTTTTCATTTTTTGTGCCTAATGCTATAATACAACACCTTGATGTCATAAGAGAAAATCACTTAGAAACAATTTGTACAAACCAAGCAGTTGTAATGTACTCCGGTTTATTCTTCTCATCCGCTAACAGTTTAAATGAGCTACTCACATCATGAGAAAAAACATTTCTGGCTTTATTCACTCTCATTTTATTAAAATTGTTGGTACATATATCGTCTATAGTTAACCTAGGCGTTAATAAAAGCTCAGAATTGTTTTGAATACTTATTAATTCACTGAAATGTTCTAATTTTATTTGATTTGTAGGTAAATTATATTTAATTACAATATCATCAGAAATAGTTATTACTTCATTATTAATTAACGCTTGTTTAAGATTTTTGAAAATATGTGGTGGGTCAGCAATAATATATAAATAACGATTCGCATCGAATGGATGTATAATATAATTTACTATTTTACTATGTCTACCGGTACTTATACCTAATAATCTCCACAATGCAGTATTTCCAGATCCCATATCTGATGTTATGAAATTTACATGATAACCTATTTCTTCAGTTTTATTGATTATCTGAAATATTATTTCTTTTAATATTTTACTGTCAAAACTATTGCCTGTGAAATAATACCCAACCACATGCTTCCAGCGACTACCAATGCCAACCAGCATAAAAACCAGAGCATGCGTAGCAATACCCTTATCGTTAGGAAACGTTATATTACCTATAAACGATCCAGTTGAAGGATTATAAGACTTTTTTGACGTAATAGACATTTCGTCAAATATTAATCCACATTCCAGATCAGTCTTATTTTTAAAAGCAGGTTTCTTATTTTTTAAAAAGTAAAACATTTCTTCTGAAATTCCAGGTTCGAACTTAAAATCTTCTACTTTTCGCCGTAATGTTCGTAGACTCGGAAGTGAAATTCCTTGATGAATAAGTTCTTCATATCCGTTATTGCCACAAACAAATTTTAATTGCAAAGCACGTTCAATTGTCTTATGTGACCATGTTCGAACGCTTCGTTTTTTAGTGAACAAAGCTTTAACTTGACAATCAGTAAAAACTGAATATAAAGCTTTTTTATATTTATCATTATTGTCTTTATGTTTCAATGTATGTATAGTAAATCTCAAAGTTTTCATTGTTTTTCGCAATCGAATCATGTCTAGATGTTGTTTTCGAATAATCTCTTCTAATTTCTTATTTCGTTGTTCTTCTTTTTTATTAGATCCAGTGGCATCATTAATTACCTAAAAAATTCATTTTTGAATATTAAACATGTTTAAATACATATATTATCTTCTTAGTTTACTATTTTAATATTAACCTGACATTCCTGCTCTTGAATTTCACTAATAGGTTGATCCAATTGAATAGAATTGATACAATGATCTGATTCATTATAATTTGTATTATTATTTATTGTATCTGTTACTACTTGTGTTGTATTATTTTCAGTTTCCACTGGTTTTTTCTTTTTTAGAAAAAATCCAAATATGGTTGGAACTGCATCTGGTTTCAATTTTCGTTTTTTAGCTTTTTCGTCCCACATCTCTGGAGCAAAATGTACCTATATGTGTAAGAAGAAAAAGATTACTTTATTAAACAATTATGATTATTATATAAAAAATAGATAAGACTTTTAAACCAAAGTTATTAAAATAATTTAATATTTTTGTCATTGCTAAATTTAATATTTGAGATATGCACATAATTCATGATGTAACGATTATATATTGTA
>NW_017275204.1:5832-18142 GCF_001594065.2 Cyphomyrmex costatus
ATAGCGAATATTCGGCGCTTCAGAAATTAATATTTTGACTGCGAAAATCGGGAAATGATCGAAATCTTTTTGAGAACTCAATTTAGTTCGCTCTAAAGCGTGTACATGCCCGTGTACATACAGAAAAATATTATAAATATGAATTGTTTTAAATATTTATTTAAGTGTATTTTAATTGTACCGACAACGTTCATTAATAAGTTAGAACGGACTAACCTGAGACGAAAAGCCTTTTACCATTGTAATTTTCGCAATAGTTAACAAAATATTAATTACTAAAATATTAATTTTCAAGAATTTTTCGCTCAAGTACTATCAACTTTACAGAAAAGCAGCAAGAGACAAAAATTGTTTATTTTCTTTTCATAAAGTTCTAGAAATTTTTTCAGAATTTTTTAGTACCGTATTTTTTCATAAAAACAGTTGTTAATAAGAAAATGCAGCACTAAAAGGTTGATAAAAATTTATGAAAAAATTTCTAGAACTTCATGAAAAGAAAATAAACAATTTTTGTCTCTTGCTGTTTTTCTATAAAGTTGATAGTACTTGAGTGAAAAATTCTTGAAAATTAATATTTTAGTAATTAATATCTTGTTAACTATTGCGAAAATTACAATGGTAAAAGGCTTTTCGTCTCAGGTTAGTCCGTTCTAACTTATTAATGAATGTTATCGGTACAATTAAAATACACTTAAATAAATATTTAAAACAATTCATATTTATAATATTTTTCTGTATGTACACGGGCATGTACACGCTTTAGAGCGAACTAAATTGAGTTCTCAAAAAGATTTCGATCATTTCCCGATTTTCGCAGTCAAAATATTAATTTCTGAAGCGCCGAATATTCGCTATCGCGATAGCTAGCCGCGCGAAGAGTGGGGATGATTGGCAAGCGCTCCGCCGCCCGCACCGAGCACACCGCCGCTAGCCCCCAAACGTCCGCTTCGCGCGGCCCGCGCGCTCATCGCGGCGTTCTGTAGGCGTACACTCAATAGTGTGGTAGGCTGGACGAACGCGCGTATTTGCCAATCTTTAAAAATTAATATCTCGTTAACTATTGCTGCAATCCCAAAATGGTACAGGACTTTTCGACTCAGTATAGTCTGTTCTACCCACCCGTGAAATATTTGGCGGTTATTCTCGCCCACCCTGTATAGGGTGTCCCGACAAACCGGAAAATATTACATGAACAGGTAGAGCGGACTAAACTCAGTCGAAAAGTCCTGTACCGTTTTGCAATTTTCGCAGTAGTCAACGAGATAATAATTGGTAAAAATTACTGAATACGTGCGTCCACCCGGCCTACTACCAATAGTGTACGCCCATGATAGCTCGGTGGCGCGCACAACGCCGCGCGCCGCGAGCCTCAATCGTCATGAAGCCGTAATCACACTAGCGATTGCGCGATTGTGATTGACGATTGAGGATTATTTCTCAACCAATCGGAACAAAGTAATCGGTGACTGCTTTGCTCTGATTGGTTGAAAAGTAATCCTCAATCGTCAATCACAATCGCTCAATCGCTAGTGTGATTACGGCTTGACTCAGACAGTGGCGCGCTTGCCAGGCAGTCCTCGCTCTCCGCCCGAGCTATCATGGGCGTACACTGTTGGCCGGGCGGACGCAAGTATTCGGTAATCTTTACCAATTATTATCTCGTTAACTATTGCGAAAATTGCAAAACGGTAGAGGACTTTTCGACTTAGTTCAGTCCGCTCTACCTATTCATGTAATATTTTCCGTTTTGTCTGAGACACCCTGTATAGATCGCGTTAAGCAGATTCAGGGTATCGATTATGGAACTTTTACCCTAGGATGAAAAGTGAATTTTTTATCATTGAAGTTAATGGATTTTTACTTTTCACTTTTCATCCTAGGTAAAAAATTTCATAATCGATACCCAGCTGTTGCGGACACTGTACAATGGGCGCAGTTAGCAGAAAAGAGCGATACGGAACTATCCTTTTTGTCGCTACTTCGATGGAAGTGATCGCTACTTCAACGAAAACTATACTAAAAAAACCGCATATTTATATTTGTGTGTGTAAAAGTGACCTAGTTTACACACCCAGCTGTCCAATCCCGATTCACTTCGAAGTGAAGTGGATTTATATAGAATGTTTACACTGGATTCGCTCTACTCCGCTGAGAAAAGAAGATTGAAATCAGTCGATACTAATCTCTTTACATCCAAGAAATTTCACTTCACTTCGAAGTGAATCGGGATTGTGGACGGGTGAGTGTAAATTAGGTTCAGAGTAAAAGTCACTAGATGTATAAAGTACCGCAATTTCGCATCCATTTTGACGCAAAACACGGCCATTTCAAATTTACTCATTTTTGTATATATACGTACTTTATTTGTGAAAATGAAGTTGTAATTAGTTTATTTATTTATGACCAAAAGAATATGTAGGAAGATTTAATTGATGTGTTATTTAGTTTAAGAGCCCCAACACACACTTTTGCATAACGCATTAAGCATGTGCATAAGGAATTTTATTGGTCCATTTTCTTATGCATGAGTCAATGGACCAATCAAATTCTTTATGTATATGGTTTATGCGCTACGCAAAAGTCTGTGCTTCCCGCTTAATACGGATTTATTTGTTATAGAAGTTTTGTGCATAAAAGTGCATGAAGGATACGTGTAAGTACAGTTGATGTGTACGTTCATATACTTCAAATCATTTACTATGTGCACTTTAACCATTTTGACGCAACATTCTGAAGTGAATTGCGGTACTTTATACATCTAGTGACTTTAATTCAGAGAAATTAAGCGCTCCCTCTGTGAGCGATCTAGTAGCGCTCTCTTCTACTGAATGCGCCCTATACTACTGGAACGCTTTCTGTCCTCTGAAATGGTGTAATAAACATAGATAGCTACTTTAGGTATCACTGTCCTTCATGGCGCATGCACATTCGACCGTCGTACATTCAGAATCAAAAGTGTTGTTGATCCGAAGATTCAGGAGTGAATCGGTTTAGTTAATGAAATGCGCAGACGCATGGAAAGCACTCTTGAGTCAGACTGTACAAGGACTTCGACAAGGACGAAGTAACCTAAACTAGAGTCCTAGATATCAGAGAAGCGCAACCAATGTTCCGCGTCCTGATTAGCTGACTGTCAGCCAATCATGATATTCATTCAGTGGTATTAAAAATGGCTGACTAATAGACGATTGGTGGATTTCATATTTCGTCTGCAAACGACGCCATTCTTAATACTTTTCTTAGTAATTTTGCGATACTGACTTAAGCCGGTTGCGCTTCTCTGATATCTAGGACTCTAACCTAAACCTAAACTGATGACTCTCTTTGTCTATTCAAGCGGATGATCTCAAAGTGCGTTCCAGCCATAGAGATAGTAGTACTAGAGTACGCATTGTAGGAGTGGGGGTAATCCTATCTAGAAAAGGACGCACTCATTTGGGCCTTTTCGTTCTCTCTCGTTTCGCGCATGCGTATAGCCATATACTCTGAGAGAGGGGATCGAAAGAAAGAACAAGTCGAACGAGAAAAGTTTCATCGTTACATGACCGGACAAGCCTGATTGAGCCTGATCACTTTGGAATCAAACAAAGAATTGACTTTGATAAGGTTAAGGGTTTCCCAGTGCCAAGGGTTGCTCTTTCAATTCCTTATTCTTTCTTTCAATCCCCTCTCTCAGAGTATACGGCTATACGCATGCGCGAAACGAGAGAGAACGAAACGGTTCCAAATGAGTGCGTCCTTTTCTAGATAGAATTACCCCCACTCCTCAAATTTCCGACAATGCGTACTTTAGTACTACTATCTCTATGGTTCCAGCATGGTATAAAGACAAGGGTATGCTCGTGCGCACGTTTACGCCCACTGGCCAATCAGAATTGTCAACAAGCATACGTCATTGTTACGCGGTAAATTCGAACGTATTATTTTTCCACCTTTTTTTCAGGCATATTGTTCGTTTTTCGAAAATGATTCATGCATCCTTTTACTGCACAGCTCTTTTTTTTTCTTCGCAATGAAGTCACAATTCTCACTATAGTATGTACAATAAACACAACACACGGATGCTAGCCAGATATAGATTATCCATACAGCCTGTGTATAGCGGCCATATTTCACGAACACGAACCGCTTCGGAAATAGCCGAAGCTGGCCGAATATGACGTATGCTTGTTGCCTGCGCAGTGGTCTACCACCGGAGCATGCCCTTGTCTTTATACCATGCGTTCCAGTAGATAGTTCAGTGGTTGCGGAGCAGATCAGCGAGATTACTTTTGTGGTAATTTTGACATTAATAAAAGGTAATCCAATACGTTTCTTAGTAAATGTTTTATGTTATTTGATAGGTTCTCTTAAAAAGAGAGACTGCAAAAATCGCTTGTTTTTTGAGGTTTTGGAACTGAATTGTGTACCAAAAATCTTATATTCAGATATTAAATATAGGATATTATTTGGCAATTTAGTTAAAAATTTGAGGGCCTAAAAAACGGACGAACAATACCTCTTTATTGAGATCACTCTTTATATTTTATGCAAAGGTTATGTTAAGTTCAGATTGTTATTTTGTTTTTCATTACGCGTGCACGTAATGTGCCCAATACCTCAACGCTTTTGCTTGCGGGAAATATAGCCAATACCTCAAGCCGTTGAGTTATTTTTCTCTAACCTCGCTCTTCTGCGCAAAAATGTTTCGGTATAGGCACATTACGACGAGCACTTGTAATGAAAAATTCTATGTGTAGCGAGTGGGGGCATATTTGTTTATAGGTCGGCACGGGCGCGCGTACGCACTCGCTTTTCTCGTGCGCTCGCACTAGAGTACCTATAATGAGAGTATGGCCATAAGAGCGGAAATCGCCATTACTAGGACTACGCCGGAAAGAACTGAAAATCGCGCGCAGCGTTTGAACACAGCGAAGTGAATACAGCGAAGTGAACACAGCGAAAAAAAATTAGTAAATGCTAATAGAACTGTTACAAATGTAATTAAGTAGATAGTCTGAAGGAGTAAAATCAAATAAAAGCATCCAATTGTAGTATTTAATTTGTGTGTGTGTGTAATATTTAGTATTTTTTTTATTTTTTAATACAGTAACAGAAAAATTTTAGCTGACAGGAAACAGAAGTAATGAAAGTATATCTTTTAAAAAATCAAGCGATTGATAATGTGCTAAACCTGTCGATAATATAGTGATGAAAGGAGATAATAAATGAAATATATATATGTATAGATATATTTAATATATATGCGTATATACATATTAATAATCATTGTGGTGACAATGAGTCACCAGTCTAGTGACAACAGTCTGTGCATCTGGTACCTCAAACAGCGTTGGAATAGCAGTACTTCTTAGTTTTTTCTTTCCATCAACACGTGTCTTCTCCCACATGACAGGAGCGAAGTGTTTCTAAAATTGAATATTTGTTACTGTATTATTTTACTTTCAATAATAATTATATTCTCTCGATACAATAGTTTATTTCTTAAATGTATAATAAAAATGACATTAAAATACAGAAAAAAACACATAAAACAGAATGATCTGTTAGAGTCCAATTCGGCTTATTTAAGCATTTGGTCCACTGATTTCTTCTCTCTTTATCTTTCGGAAAGCAGCACATCTTCACTCCATTTGATGATCTTGCACCACAAGAAATGCATCGCCCCATGGTTGTTGTCTGAAACTCGAGTTATGATAAAACGTACACCACGCTAATACATTAATATCCAAAAAATACAATATATTTTTACAATGTAAAGTAAAAGGTAAAAAGTAAAACGTCTACATTTTAATAACAAAATAATTTATAAACACAATTGTACAATTTAACCCTCAGTTGTCATATTGGGTATGGCATATTAGCAAGTATTGCAAAAGTGTTTTTATCATATTTAAAGTAAAAATACAGCAATTCAAAAATCTTACGGATGCAATTCACGCAATGCGTTCTTGATGACAGCTCGAACGGGACTAACCTTTTGGCTACGTATACTACGTAAGCAGCCTGATACACCGATTCACAGACTCACTAACACACCGATTTGGTCCAACATAAGGCGGCACCAATCACGAGAAGGTACGCTTATGGCCATACTCTCATTATAGGTACTCTAGCTCGCACCCGTCCCGCGCTATAAACAACTATTCCCCACTGTTGCACAATGTACTATTAATATCTTTCAAACAACCTAACTTCCGCGCGGATCAGCTCGTCGCAAATTTCGCTAGTCGCAAAACAGGTTCGCACGGGAAGAGAGAATGCAGAAACAAATAATCAAACTCGACACAGTATTTTAAGACAAGAGACAGAAACGTTTACTTTAGATGATATGTGTAATGTACAGGTATCGGTGTGCGTGTTCGTGTATATTTACAAGTATAAATGTGTGTGTTTCTCGGAAAACATGAAACGTCCGACAATGACATTTGGTACTTGAGGGTTTTTGGGGTCGCTGATCACGAATCCGTTGTCAGATTTACTAAATTCAAAATGGCGGATCCAATATGGCGGACCAAAATATGAAAATTTATCCGATTTTGATGAAACTTAGTACTTGGGGGTTTTCGGGGTCGCTGATTACGAATCCATTGTCAGATTTACGAAATTCAAAATGGCGGATCCAATATGGCGGACCAAAATATGAAAATTTATCCTATTTCGATGAAACTTGGTATTTAGGTGTTTTCGGGATCGCTGATCATGAATCCGTTGTCAGATTTACGTCATTGAAAATGACGTATCCAATATGGTGAACCAAAATCCGAAACTTTACTCGATTTAGATGAAACTCGGTATTCGGGGGTTTTCGAGTTCACTGTTTACGAACCCAATGTCAGCTACTCGAAATTCAAAAATGACACTGAAGATAGCAGCCAATTCGTAGCAGGCGATTCGAAAAAAATTGAGAATCTAATTATTCTAAAGAGTCCAGTTGGACAATCTGACAACGGATTCGTAATCAGCGACCCCGAAAACCCCCAAGTACCAAGTTTCATCGAAATCGGATAAAATTTCATATTTTGGTCGTCCATATTGGATCCGTCATTTTGAATTTCGTAAATCTGATAACGGATTCGTAGTCAGCGACCCCGGAAACCTCCAAGTACCAAGTTTCATTGAAATCGGATAAATTTTCATATTTTGGTCCGCTATATTGGATCCGCCATTTTGAATTTCGTAAATCTGATAACGGATTCGTAATCAGCGACCCTGATAACCCCCAAGTACCAAGTTTCATCGAAATCGAATAAAATTTCATATTTTGGTCCGCCATATTGGATCCGCCATTTTGAATTTCATAAATCTGACAACGGATTCGTGATCAGCGACCCCGAAAACCCCCGAGTACCAAATTTCAAGTTAAATGGATGAAAGGAAAAATTCGTGACGCAAAGGGAGTAACTTCCCAACCCTGGTTGGATCAAATCATGCTACTCTTACAGCTAATAATCAGCGTAACATGCTTCGGGATTATTTTATAAGTGATGCAGGATCAATTCCATGGCAAAATGATTATGCTTTGAGAGGCTATAATATCAATAATAGTTAGATCTTTAAATAATTAGTAAAAACTTATATCATTAAAAGCAATATACATTGTGCATAATTATATTGTGTTTCATATTTTTTAATTATATTGTGCTTCATACTTCGTAAAGTTTTATACGTTGTGACGTGACACTTTGTGTCCGTCACTCGTAAGTGCATTGGCACGGAGATCCTGTGTCCTCTAAACTCGAAGGGCGAGGGCACAAGCGAGCGTGCCAAATTTATACTTTTTTTTGTTTCGTTTTGTATATTCATTTATATAAAATATTTAGTAATTTCAGATTTTTAAAGAACGATTATTAGTCACATTAGAGCGTGAGCGGTGGTTATCATAGATTCGTGTAATGTTGCCGCCTCACTCACGGAAGGAAGAAAGAAGACGTCGTGGAGGAAGCAAGAAACCACCAAAGAAGATCCCGATTGTGTCCTTAAGGAGCGCGGTACACGCAGGTCGTATTGTTTTGTAACCTTTGATAATTTGGATATTATTTGGTGATTGTCGCACCTTTATTGCAGACGACTCGGACAGAGACGTAATAAGGGACCGTCTCAGCACGGCCCGAACATCGGCAGCCGCCTCCACTTCTGAGGAGAGCGATAGAAGACCGCTGATCAAGACGGAAAGCCTCGGCCAGCTAATTTGGAAAAGCGCGCCAGAGACTCAAAGGATACGCGACCCGCAGGACTCGCTGTGATTAGTCGCGGGGTTGCGCGACAGCAACAAGCCAATTAGAATAAAGAGCGGCCCGATAGGAGAGGGGCCTAGCGGCCTGCGTGGATCCGCGAATGCTCCCGATTATCACTTGTGCGGTGATCGATTTCATGTAAAGAGGACACGGGATCTCCGGAGCTTTTGGGAACTGAGAATGCTGTCTACCGTTGCCGAGAAATTTAGAGGCGGAGGTTTTCCTCTGAAGGATCAACGAGGGATCGTTACGTGGTGAGGCGAGCGTTATCTTATAATTTGTGTAAAACCACCGATCGCGGTATGTGAAATGCGTCTCGAGTGGATCGCGCGTTACTCGGTATTTCGTGTTAGAGTTCCCGATGTCGTATTCACCGCCTCAAGGCGTTTTAAAGTAATCGTTGCCGTAGGCGCGTGCCATTCGCTCGGACGCTGAGATTATTGAGAAGTATAATTATTGTTGTTGCTCGCCCTCGTTGCCGCCAAGTCACTTGTATAATTGTTAATTGTTGAGAATTCTTTAAAGCCGAGACTGGCGTTATTGCGCATTAGAGAACCGTTGCCGTCTAATGTAAAATCGTATGTTCTAATTATTCACGAAGTAATTATTGTTAACATAATAAGATCTAGATTTGGTCGCATATTTCTGCTCGGCGAATTATTGCCGAATTTACTTCGTTGTCGACGGCCAGTTAATAGTCGGTTTATTGTTATTGCGCCGCATATCAGAGCGCGGAAGGTCAACGCTGTAACGTACTTTCTTTCGAACACTTTTGTACAGTCTCTGTTAAATATATCGATTTCTCTTCATTGTTATTATTAATTCTGGTGCATTTATTTCAGCCTCTCCATCGTTCTCCGACAATTTCCCCGCTAACCGCGAACCACTCCCCTCTGCCAATTCCGTTGGCTGAGCTAGTTGTTTAGTTCCGTCGCGAGAATCCGCGTAATCTTTAATTTCTTGTCCGAGCAATTTATCTAACGATTTGTGCGAAGAGTGGCACGCTCTCTCGTGCCTGGCGCCCAACGAATTTTTGATAGCAAATAAGATCTTTGCTGAGTAAAGTAACTTGTCAACTACTGTAAATTCTCGAATCACGAAAGAATTAATGAAGAACCGCACTATTGCTCCTTTAAGTATTTCGTATTCTAACTAAGAGCTTTCGCATAATTAGATTTCTTTTGGAGGACGCGACGAAGTTGTGCCGACACTCAAAAGTACGGTTACAACGTATATGTAAAAAATGTAATATTATGTATTATGTATTATTATTGTTAATTGGAAATTTATGACATAATATTAAGTATATTTAGAAAATATCAGTAGTGCAATGATTATGAGCATTATGATTATCATTATTATTATTTTTATTTTATTATCAGTAGTGTAATAATTACTGAGCATTTACTAATATACTTTTTTTGTTGAACGCAATTAATAGGAATTAAGGATTATAGGATAATTTGGAAAAATGTAAATAAAATGCAAAACTTTTTAATTTAATAAGAAAATGTGGGCAATTTTCAAATAAAAATACAACAAAACAATCTTAATGTTAAATAATAAAGTATAAATATCTATATGTATACACTATATATATATATATATATAAAATCGTGGAGAATCCAATGTCCCGATACGATCGAACCTGTTTCTAAAGATCAGGAACATATTCAAATATTGTATAGCTGTAATGACATACACTCGAATATAAATGGACATTGGGTTTGTAGTTATTATAATAAAAAAAGAATTTATATTTACGATTCATTGAATTTAAAATGGTTGCATGTGCATCACAAGGTTTTTCTTGAAAAATTATATCCCTTTTACTCTTTTGAAAATAAATCAATACATTTTCCAAAAGTTCAAGAACAACCCAATAATAATGACGGTGGAGTTTTCGCAATTGTATTTGCAGTATCACTTTTATTTGATCTTAGGCCTGATACAATTATGTATGATTATAGCTTAATGCGTCAACATTTGACACAAATATTTCAATCAAATAAAGTAGAACATTTTCCTCGAATTATACGACCTGGTGATCCTAAACAGTTGTTTTCTTTGAATAAAATTCAAAAAAGAAAAATATTAGCTAAAAAGAAACGAGAATTTCGACAAAAAAAAAATAAAGAACAATTTGAACAATCCTTGAAGAAAATGTCTAATACAGATATTGTTTCTAACATTTTACCTTTAAATATTCATAATATGCAAATAATTCTTAAAGGTGAGTGGTTAGAAGATATTCATATAGATCATTTTGGATTATTATTAAAAATGTTTTCAGAATACGAACCACAAGAATCATACAAAATTCAGTATCCCGATAGAATTAAACCCGTCTCTAAAGATAAGAAACATATTCAAATATTACATAGTTGTAACGACATGACAACTAATTTAGATGGACATTGGGTTTGCAGCTATTATGACACTGAATTGATTTATATTTATGATTCATTAAATTTAAAACATTTGCATGTGCATCATAAAATTTATCTAGAAAAATTATACCCTTTTTACACATTTAATGAACAATCAATAAGGTTCCCAATAGTACAAAACCAATCTAATGGTTATGATTGTTGTGTTTTTGCAATCGCATTTGCTGTGTCACTTTCTTATGGTATTCAACCAGATACAATTATATATGATCAGAATTTAATGCGTCAACATTTAGTACGAATGTTTGAATTAAATAGAATAGAACATTTCCCTATAATTACAAGACATCATTTTAACCAAATTATTCATGGAAACGCATTCAATCAAAGTGATAAAAAATGTATCAATAATGCAACTTTTGAGGATTTAAACATAATTAAACGTGGTAGAAAAAGAAAAATAAATTTTCATAATATTACAAATAATGAAAAAAAGTGTATTTATTTAAAATTTCATAAGATAAATATGAATAATTTATCTGAAAGTAAACGTATTGCAAATAAAAACATTTGTAAATTACATAGAAATTATTTGTTAGAAAAAACAAATAAAACTTCTAAAATTTATAAAAATAATTTATATCGGAATAATACAAAAAATAATACAAATCCGAAATTTCATAAAACACATAAAAAGGAAATTACACATAAAATATTAAAAAGTAATGTTAATAATATATTACAAGATAATATAAAATTAAAGTACACTAAAGAAAAATATATTAGAAATATATCAAAATTTCTTAAAATGTCGTCGCTAACTAAAAAAAGATTTGAAGCAGAGCGTATAGTAAAATAATGGTGCTTCCATACGAGAAATCTTTATATTACACGGATGAAAAAGGCATTTATTAAATGTAAACAGAAAGCTGAAGTGTGTCTGACATGTGCAACAAAAGAAGATATTACAGCCAACATTACAGATTATGTAAATGCATTTTGTGGAAAATCTAAACACACTTCTTCTACGGAATTATATTTTGGAGAAACCACGTATTGTGCTTTTGATTCTTCAGAATCAATTATTATGTATTCTGAAGGTAAAGCAATTAATATATTACCTCTTATAAAATCAAAAAATAAAATTACAAAAGTATGGTATTGTAGCTCTCTTTGTAAAATAGAAGCTATCATAATAAACGATTTGAAATGTTGTTTTAAGGAATTAACAAATTGTACATTAAAGAATGTTCATAAATTCCTATATCGTATTTATAATTGTTTTAATCGACTACATAGAGATAAACTAGGTCATTCTCATGGTTGCTATATTAATTATGAGTCATGTCGATCATGGCTTTTAGCTATTGAAATAATATCTCCTCATTATTCTTTAATACGATATATAAAAAGATTAATATATATGGCTAATGAGAGCTATTCCGCGGTTATTGGTGCGACCATATATAAGATATTAGAATGTGAATATTATATACCACGTAAGTAGTTCCCCCCCCATTGCGCGCCGAACATCCGTCGAACTTAAAACGCAAATCTATTAACTACCGTAGTAATATCACAAATTTTTGATGCTTATAGCATCTAACAAGATCTTAATAATATGTTTAAAGACATATTAAAATCTTAAATTAAATATTAAAGAAAGAAATAAATTTAAAACTG
>NW_017275204.1:23112-24048 GCF_001594065.2 Cyphomyrmex costatus
AAAGCATTAAATGATTTTAATATGAATATACTTAAAGATATTTCGTTTAAGGCTCAACAAGAAACAAAAAATTTTCTATGTAAAACTACAGAAATTAATTTAAATGAAGATAAAATTCGATCTAAATATTACGAGGTTTTAAATTGTTTACAGAACGATAAACTGATACTCCGAGCCATGTTTGTATTTCTTGTACGAAATATTGCTTCAAAAAGGATATTATAAGGATAAAAATTTCTAAGAAAAATTGTACAACAGTTTGGAGTGATTTTATTAATAATATGAGATTACAAATTAATGAAATTTATATTATTTGTAAATTTTGTAATCGATATTTTAAAAATAATAAAATGCCTCCAACATGTAGATGTAATAAACTTGAAGTACTGCCAATACCAAAAGAAATACAAATATTAAATGATTATGAACGAATTTTAATACAACGAGCGAAAGCATTTCAAATTGTACAAAAAATGAGCACCGTAATGAATAAAAAACTGCCGCATAAATATATGATGTCTAAAATAAAGGGTAGAACATTTCATTTACCATTGCCTTTAACTGAAACATTAAAAAAAATTTGTCCTTCGACTGATCCTATTAATCTGAATCATGAACTATACATATTAGTTCGTAGTATTCCAACTAAAACGAATGCAATTTGGGAAAAATTAGTCGATGTAAAAAAAATTTGGGATGCTTTAATATGGTTTAAAGAAAACAATCCTATCTATTCGGATATTATACTTCCAACATTTCCTGAAAATTTATTATATTTAGAGTTACAGAATATTGAGTTTGAAGAAGAAAATAATTCTAAAAATGATAAAATTTTAAAAAAGAAAGTACAAAAAATAATAAGCAAAAACATAAGTCAATATTAACACAAATGTCACAATCAGATCATTATTACGAACAATTTACAATATATCCTAT
>NW_017275205.1:0-11381 GCF_001594065.2 Cyphomyrmex costatus
TTATGCATGAGTCAATGAACCAATCAAATTCTTTATGTATATATATGGTTTATGCGTTATGCAGAAGTGTGTGTTTGGGCTCTAAAGCTATAAGCGGGGAGCACAGACTTTTGCATAATGCATAAAGCATGTGCATAAGGAATTTCATTGGCCCATTTTCTTATGCATGAGTCAATGGACCAATCAAATTCTTTATGTATATGTATTATGCGTTATGCAAAAGGCTGTGCTCCCCGCTTTATCCACATAAACTTGCATAGCTGCATAAACGCATGTATAAAAAAAATTATCGAATCGCATTTCCCTTATAGAGATGCACGTAAAATGTAATTCTGCGCATCAGACGCTCAACGCGTTAAATCCGAATAACATACATGAAAAATATACATAATTTATAGATTGTTATTTTTGATGAAAAACATACATGATTTGTAAATTGTTATTATTGATTGTTTCAATACCCTGCTTAAAATTTTCTATAGAAAACTATTAAGAAAATTCTATAGTTTTTAATGAGCGTTTTGAATCGGTAAATCCCAATCCGCAATAGTTTTCTATTATTATACTCATAGAATCTTATTGATAACTGTAGAGCTTCTATAGTCGCTCTCGTGCGCTACTATAGAAACTATTAAAAACTATAAATACCTATACAAACTCTATATGTTCCTATAGTTTTTTATAGAAAATTTTAAGCAGGGTAGGTTTCTCTCTGATCTCAATAAGAAAATAATACACTTGATTTAAGACAATATGATCTTTTATTAGCTAACCAAAGACTTTTAGATATGAATATCTTTTATTGAAAGCATTATTATTTATCACATACATACATTTTTAATGCGACATTTGTATTTAGCAAATAGAATTATTAAAAAAAAACATAAAATATGAATGTATAACATATATTTGATGTGCGTGTGTATGTATACGCATACGCGTGCGCGCAATATATATTTAAATTAAACTGATTTTAAATAATATTAAACTGAATATTAAATTGCTTTATATTTTATTTTATATATTGCAAAAAAAGCTTTACTTTTTACTTTTAAGTATTTTTAATTTATACGTTATATGTAAATTAACATTAACATATATATATATATTATATATATATATATTATTATATATACACATATATATATATATTATATATATAAATTTTATAACATATTTATCCTCAGGTGTGACGTGCATTCTTAATTCTTTTTCAGGAATCAGATCTTGAATCCGTGTGAGTAGTTGAGACGCTACTTCAGCTGCATCTATATAAATACTTCTTGCCCATGGACATTGTGTGATGCTTTCATGATAAATCTCTTCTCCTTTTTTCTCGCATAAATTATGCTCGCGGAGAAGGAGCATATACAGTCTCCACAGCAATGGACAATATCGTATCGATGGTATTTTGAAAATAATTTTATACATTTTATAGCATATACCATAACATTTGTATATTTAAATTTATTTTACAAGAATTTAATTATATTATAATTATATACTTGGAAAGTGTTAGATGAAATGATAATAGTTTATTCAGTGCAGCAAGACCAATACGTCTACGAGCAGCCAGACACATCGCCATGGCTCGCCACAATTCAATCTCGGTGCTTCTACTATTGAATCTCGAAGTTGGTAATTCACTCTGAAAAAATAATTATTTTGTAATTCTCTGTTATCGATTTAGAAATATCTTACAACAGTTATTACGATTTCATTACATAGTATTAATGTAACATAATGCTTCTTACCTCTATGTTAGCGAATACAAATAAAGCATAAATGTTATTTGGATGTTTTTGATAGAGTTTCTTTTAACACAGCCTGCATACTCTTACTTAGTCCGCTCATAATGTAATTGCAGAATTGCAAACAACTTTGCACAAACATTGACTTTCAAACAACATTTCCTGCAAGTTAAAAATTTTTTTGTATTTTAATTTCTTTATTAATAACTTTTATTTAAAAGAATATTAAATTAGTAACCTGTAAGTAAGGATAATCCTTTTGGAATGATCAATACAGTTTCTCAATGTGTTGATAATAGTTTGGATATCACCGTCTTTAATATATAGAAAGTATGCATAGAATACGATAGCATCACATTCCAATTCGAGAGAGATAGGAATAAAGTATTCTTTTCTTTTTCATTAGGAGGAACTTGTAAAAAATTTTGTACATACGAATGTAAATATGCTTTTATCAATGATTCTTAATTTAACTTTTAGTATCCATGGAATTCGTGGATTCATAATGTAGCACAATCATGAAATAGTACTCCTTCGAATTTAATATGTTGTAGTCTAGACCTAAATAAAGAGAGAAACACTTAAAGTGGCCCATAATTATACTTAACACTGATTATCCACTGATAATCCACTAATTAATGACACAGGAATTAACTGACACAATTGACACAATTCCACACACATGTTGCGATCTCCGCCATGATAACAGCTGCTAAAATATCACAAAATATCACACAAAGGATCAAATTACAAAGATTAATAAAGATTATAAAACTTATCTGATTGCGAGTCGATCTTGAACAGCGAAGTAACCTCAGTAACCTCAATCTCAAATTGAATTCACATCAATGACTCTCAAAAAATTATTGACCTAAGATTTTTTTCCAAGTCCCAGGTCGGAAATTTTTTTGAGAGTACCGAGTAGTTCTGTTCGGAGTTCTGAACAGTTCTCGGCGAGTTCTGTCGAAAAGTTTCAGGGCTCAAAGCGATTGGACCAACGGTTTCTGAGATATACTCACTCTAAGAATTGTTGATCTTCTGATAAATGTCGTTGTATCTTGCAAACTGTTGGTTCAATCACTTTTGCACCTAATAGTTTTCGATAGGACTCGTCGAGAACTATAAGAAACGTTATTCAGAACTACTCGGTACTCTCAAAACATTTTTCAAAGATTTCTACTATTTTTTTAAATTTTATTTTTCTTCAAAAATGTTTGTATTAAGAACTCGAAGTATTCACAAAATAGTTCTGTTAAGCTGATCAGAATTACGCGACCTTGAATTTCGTTAAAAAGTTAGCACCCTATGTTTAAAAAATTATTAAAAAATGATTATTAAGCGCATATGTCATTAAAAATCATAGAGAACTCTTCGTATCGTCAAAAAGACTTATAAAGACTCTTGAACGTTTTCTTCTTACGAGAAGCAAGTCCATCTCGTGACAGGGCCATGTATGAAAATAACAAATCTAGCGCGCTTTCTGCTGCCAATCTGTAGTCAAGTTCTATTAACAGGATCAACTCACAATCTGCTGTCTACAATTTGTTGCCAATCTACAATCAAAAATTTTCAACAGGCTCTGCACCTAGTCTGTTTTCGCAGGCTTTACTATCAGGACCTTCACATCTGATAACTGATTTGATCAGAAGATGTTAGCAGACTGACCTCAACTGATGTCGCATTCTGTTCCTATTCTGTCGATATAACTTGTTAACATTCTATGCAAACAGATTGGCAGCAGAAATTAAACAGAACCTGCTGACAGAATCCAATAGCAGATTGGCGACAGAAATCGAGCAGGATCTGCTCACAGAGCCTGACGGTAAACTGACAGCAGAAATCGAAGAGGATCTGCTCACAAAGCCTGATGATAAACTGACAGCAGAAATCGAACAGTTTGCCCTTAAGAGAGTAATTTGAAGATTTTCCTATATTCACCCTACAATTAATACAGAAAAATTAAATAAGAATCATTAAATTCAGAGTTGAAATAATTATAGACATCTTAATGTGTGTGATAAATTCCATTTCGTAAATTACATGAGTTCGCATTCTTCATTTTATATTTCAGGTCAATAAAGTAAAAAGATAGCAAAAAGTAACATTCTTATCAATTGTATAAGTAAAATGCTAAGTGTCCTTTGAAACATGAAGAAAATAATATCACAATTTAAGCTCTAATTTGCAGAACTAAAACATACGATCTGAGTGATGTCAGATAACGTGATTTGCAAATTAGCTTAAACTGTGATACTATCTTTTTTATGTTTCTAAGGACAAGAATGATAAGAATGTCACTTTTTGCTATCTTACTTTATTGACCTGAAATATAAAATAAAGAATTTAAAATATCAAGCTCTAATAACGAAAAATTTAACTATCGATACCCTACTGTGTACGTATAAATCATACTTTTTGTTTGTCCCTTGGACTACGACATTTGACAAAGTCATCTTAAAGAAGACAATCGTCATGTTTCGTATGCTGGATATCGTTGTCGCCAAATTGATACGATTCTCACCCTTATCAAGGATCTAATTACGAGAATGAAAAATTTTATGGTGGCAGTTTCGTCGTCTTTTCCGTGCCGACGGATTTCTTCGAGAAATGTCCAGTTATATGTTCGGAAACAAGTGTGCAAATATTTTAAAATGGTATCGCATCAGAAAATCGGCTTCGTAGCTATATCGGTTGATAATCTGTTGAACAGCATCGCTGAACAGATACGCGAGCGGAACGAATTAATGGAACATTGACCTGAAATATAAAATAAAGAATGCGAACTCATATAATTTACGAAATGGAACTTATCACACACATTAAGATGTCTACAATTATTTCAACTCAGAACTTAATGATTCTTATTAAATTTTTCTGTATTAATTTTTCTGTATTAATTGTAACATTGAAAAAAACCCAATTGGAATCGAAACGTATGTTTTGTTTACGTAATTTTTATATTACGAGTACTGTACAAGCGATTTTTATAATTTGTGCTCTTGAAGTCTCACATTACGAACATGGAAAATAATTTTTGTATTGTTTCAAAAGACTACTTTAAATTCTATAAACATGAGTAAAGTTGTCATAAAGTTATTAAAATATCAAGCTCTAATAACGAAAAATTTAACTATCGATACCCTACTATGTACGTATAAATCATACTTCTTGTCTTCCTTTCCTTTCCTTTCCTTTCCTTCCCTTCCTTTAAACCTTTCTGTACCTCAGTAACCTCAATACGTTCACACGTGTCTACGTCAAAATCTCCGCGATGACAACTGCTCACGAAGTAAGCGACGCGAGGGAACGCGTCCATTTGTTCCATCCTGCAAAAATAGGCAAATTTGGAATAACTTCGCCTATTGGAATAACGCGTCCATTTGTTCCATCCTGCAAAAATAGGCAAATTTAGAATAACTTCGTCAAAAATCATCGTATCGAAATATTTAAAAAAGCATTTTAAAGCTTGAAATCTCAGCTTTTCAGATCTGTACTTTAAGAAACAATCTTATTGATATTTCGTGAAGTTACACAAACAGAAATAAAAGTGCGTCAAACCTAAAAATTTTATACAAAATTTATCAAGTTCCACAAAGCTAAGTAAAAATTGTGCACAAATGCCGTTTACAGCTTTCGAAAGATTCACTCTTTCAAAAGCTTTAAGTTATATGAAATATTCAGATAATGCTGATATGTGTGTATTTATATTCAATATTCTGCATATGTATATTATAATAAACACATTTGTACAATATAAACACAACAGAAATGTAAATACACAGTCATAAAAGACTCGTACTGAACATTCATGCACATATTGTCTACAAGCAATATTAGAATTTTATTTATATTATATAATGAATGTATGTAACGATTCTTTGTACTGCCTTTTTTTTTTATTTTTACTAAACAGTAGGAAGTGAATTTTGAATCTTCTCGATTTAATGTAACCGTCTGACGTGATTGTTGATTTGATATCTCTTTGGTACATTCACACATTTTAAAATCATCAAGCACGCTTCCGATTTATGGAATTACCATGAAAAATAATGGATTTATTTTTACTACACTTAATATAATTGTAAAAAAACTGATTTTTTGTACTGTCTTTTTTTTTCAGATTGAAAGAAAAGGCCTGTTTTTTTATTTTTACAAAACACTAGTAGGTGAACTTTGAATGAATCTTCCAGATTTATTTAATGTAACCGTCTGACGTGATTGCTGACCTGATATCTCTTTGATACATTCACACATTTTAAAATCACCAAGCACGCTTCTGATTTTCATGGAATTACCACGAAATTATTAAAAGATCTCTTCGATATCGTATCAGATAAGTTTTCTAATATTTGTCCTCTTTTCTCTACATAATTCAAAAAGTATTTTCAGATTTATTGAAAGAAAAGGCCTAATCCAATCTGTCTGTATATGGGTCATTCCATGCTAAGTGGGCCACTAAAAACTTTTGGATTTTTGATTTGGCTGAAATTTTGATATATTATAGTACCCATCGCAAGAAGCTACCATAATTTTTTTCAAATTTTTTTATCAACATAGTCATGAGATATGAATTTTTTCAAAATTCGCATATTTCAAAATTCGCAATTTTCAAATGCCTATAACTTTGCGAAAAATAATCCAAACAAAACGTTTTTTTTTTAAATTGTGTGTTTTTTTCTCTAGTTTTCAAAAAAAAAATATCAAGAAAAGTTTCAAAATTGTTTTGTAATTTTTTTTGTAATTTAATGTAAAAAATAAATAATTTTTTAAAGTATGACACTTTTAATTTTTTTAAAAAAATTCTCATAAAAACTTAGATTTATTTGATGATTTTTAAGACTAATTTGATCGTGGGCAAATTTTTCCTTCTATTTTTTTTCGAATTAATTTTTTTTTAATTTTGTATTTTTTACGCAATGGAATAATAAGAAATCATGATTTTGTCACGATCTACAATTTTTTTATTTATTCTCAATATAATAAATATAACTTTGATATTTTTACAATATTTTTTGAGAAATTGGGAGTTTTTCTTATAATTAAAAAATCAATAAATATTTTTCGAGAACGTATCAAAATTTATTTTCTTAAACGTTTAAATAATTTACATACTCTACATTCCTCAGAATTAGAATATTCTTTTACAGTAATACAACCATTTTTATTTGGTTTGATACAATGTAATTTTTGAGTACCTGAAATTGTTTTTGTGTTTTTATATCGATCATTAAGTTTTTCTGCAGCTTTAGTATAATCTTCCAATGATGAAAAATAAACAGTTATGTTTGAAATATTGCTTGATTTGGAAGCCCATGCATACAATTCGAATGGAGTGGTTATTTGTTGATCAACTGGTAATTGTAGACTAGCGCGTGCAGCCATCCTTTTTATTGTTCCACCAATACCATCACAAGGGCCTTTACCAGTAGCAAAAAAATGCCATTCAGCTGATATTTCGAAATCATTTTCATGATAATAGATGTTGACAAAATTTTTGAAGTTTTCGAATTGTTGTGGTGCTCCATCAGAAAAGTAATATATTTTCGCAGCTCTTCTAAAAATACTTTTCACAAAATTTGTTGTTATTCTACAAAAAACATGTACTGCAACTGAATCATGTTTATTACAATCTGATATTATAACTAGGCTTTCGTGAGTGAGTTCGTTGTTTACTTTGAAGTAAATTACAACTGGAAAAATAGTTGATTGGTTATTATTCCAATGAAAGCCTGCCGTAGCATTTTGCACCACAAAAGCATAATTTTCAGCAAAGTCACAAATAACGAGAAATTCATCTTCTTTCAATGATTGTTTTAATGATTTCATGAAACTTGCTTGCTCTTTAGCAATGTACGAATGCGGTAAAAGAACTTTCAAATTATTGCAAAACAAGTCAACGAAATCAGTTGATGATTTTATGGTCGTTTCGAGATTTGTATGAGGATTGGCGATCCAATGTTTATAAGTAATATTATCGATTTCATTTTGGTCAAAAATCTCATTCAAAATCTCACTTAATTTTTCCGTTCCTGGACAAGCATTACATTTACCAAAGTAGCATTTAAATGATGGAGTTTCACATATAATTGATTTCAAGCAATCGTTATAATGTTGTAAAGGGATTGTTGAATCTTTAGTCAAAGAGCTCAAGTTAGCACCTAAAATAAGAGATACATTTTTAAATCAAAGTCAAATGATTTGAAATATATAAATTTTATTTATAATTACCTAGCACCATTAGTTTTATATTCTGATGTAATGCACAAACACAGATAGTGTGTGTGCCGCTTCCTCCTGCCAGCACACAATTTTCAGGACGAAGGGAAGCAAACTTTGAAAAACCTATTTTATCAGCAAGATATTGTTCGCGATATCTTTGATATAATTCTTTTATATTTGAAAGAATTAACCGCTTTTGAACATGTACTCGTTTACCATCGTTATCCCGAACTGAAACATAATCTTTTTTACCCGGCATATTGACACTTACTTCATCGTCAGTGTAAAAACTGTGAACTTTTAATTTCAATTCCTTAGTAAGAGGTCGTCCTAAAGAAGAAAATTTTTAATGACAAAATTTTGAAAAAAAAAAACAAATTAATCAATGGAAATTAATATAACTATACCTAATTTGGATTCAGGTGTCGAAAGCAAGCCTTTAGTTTCAGCCAGATCTTTTGCAATTTGTACCATACGCCTTGAAGTATGCATAATGTTACTAATTTTTCTTACACTCCATTTTGTAGGTAACAAAGTTAAAATTTGAAATTTTTCAGATTTTGTGGTGCTGTCGTCGTGAAACTTTCTTTTTAAGCGTTCAAACATATTACAAAAATCTTCCTCAGTAATTTCATAATTTGGCTCATGATCACTAGTAATTCCGAAAGTGTTCTTTAGATTGTAACAAATTTTTTGGACTTTACGATTTAAAAAAACATCATTCAATTTTTTTGACGATATTGGAGATTCATTTAAAAGTTGTAAAGCCATATTCATGACAGGTAACCGACTTTCAATACTAATTTGAGAAGTAGTACTTTGTTGGGAAGATAATCTTTCATTCTCAAAAAATGCGTTTCCTAAAAAAAAAAAACGGAAATTAATTTTACGTTGAATGACAAAAATAAATAATCAACGTGTATTTAACAATTTTAAAAAAGTTAAGATTTGTTTGAATAATATTTACCTAACGATTTTTTCAGAGCAGTGTTATCGTTGTCATCGTCACGAGCAGTAATTATATTATTATCAATACCATCATTGTTTTCATTATTGCTGTTAGGAAATAACTCAGGATGCCAAGGTGAATCAACAACTCAAATATCTTGCTTCTTCTTGTATTTTGCTCGCGTCTGATGCGAGAGATCTTTCGTGCTGTCGTGTCGTTGCACACAAGAGTTAGTAGTAATATACGCCGCTAGCGCTGCACCGCTTTTTCAAAATGAGACAATGTAACGAGCCGGTAAAACAGAAACGCGTACAAATTATCCATCCCGGCCACCTTGAAGTGTATCTTCAAAATAACTAAATAAACTTAATGTCTAAATTACACTGTAGTCGTAGTATCTAAATCGCAGATGTGAACTTACACTAAGTACATACAGACAACATAATAGCTACACGCAATAAGTAATACATCATTAATCAATTGGTAACACACAGATTTTCGGCAGTGAACGTTGGATAACTCCTGTTGTAGTTTTCAAAGAAACTACTCTTATTAGACCATCAGGGCCCGGATGAACCTCGTTAATTCTGCCCGTGCGCCATTTCAGAGGAGGCAGATTCTCGTCGCGAATCAATGCTAGTTTGCCTACTTGAATCTCGTTATTGCATGCAGTAGTTTTCCATTTGTTTCTTTGTTGCATTTGAGTAACATATTCTCGAGACCAGCGCTTCCAGAATGATTGCTGCATCTGAGTCAACAATTGATAACGATTAACGCG
Organism: Cyphomyrmex costatus; assembly: GCF_001594065.2. Classification (NCBI taxonomy): domain Eukaryota; kingdom Metazoa; phylum Arthropoda; class Insecta; order Hymenoptera; family Formicidae; genus Cyphomyrmex; species Cyphomyrmex costatus. The sequence continues at coordinate 9,698 of NW_017275205.1, forward strand.
GTTTACTGGAACGTCCGTCACGGATGGTTCCGGCAATGACAGTAATGATGTTCCGATCAAAAAATGTCCGGGTGTCAGAACGTCTATTTCGTCCGGAGAATTATTCAATGGACATAAAGGCCGTGAATTAAGAATGGCTTCAATTTGAACAATTACCGTATAAAGTTCCTCAAATGACAACAACGTGTCGTTAATGACTATTCTAAGATGAGTCTTTACCGCTTTCACGTTTGCTTCCCATAGTCCTCCCATATGAGGGGAGTGAGGTGGAAGAAATTTCCATGATATTCCTTGATTTGACGCAAAATCAGTGATTTTTGCTTGATGTTCAGGGTGTGATATGAATTCACCAAATTGTCGCAGCAGGTTGCTTGCACCCACAAAATTCTTTCCATTATCAGATAGAATGGACTCGCATGGGCCTCGTCGAGAAATAAATCTTTTGAGCGCATTTAAAAACGTTTCCGTTGTGAGGTCAGAGACTAGCTCGAGATGTACCGCCTTAGTGGCCATGCAAACAAAAAGACACAGGTAAGCTTTACCCGATTTAACTAAGGTTATGTTTAGATAGCTGTCAAAAGTTAGAAAATAGTGCGATAGTGGCGCACACAACGAATAATTTTTATAGTTAATTAAACCGATATTTTAAAAAGTTACCGACTTAGGATACGGTTACACTTTTGCATGCAAGAAAGGACTAAGCGAGTTACTAAATTTGATTGGATTTGCCCATAAAACTTTCCTACTACGTTTTGTGTTTCTATGGGCAAAACTAATCAAATTTATTAATTGTACATATAAGCTTAATTCTTGCATGCAGAAGTGTAACTGTACTCTTACAAATAAGATTGGACAATAATAACAATATATAAAAATGAAAAATTATATTGTGAAAAAATTCATAATAAGAAAACGATAATTTTAGTATAAAAGTAATATCAATCACGGAAACACTTTTTTTTAATAGGTAAATATAAAAAAATAAGTTATTACATTGAGAATAAACCGGAAATTTTAGGAAATGAAAAAGTCACGAGTTTATATCTATATATTATTTTATTGTGCAAAAAAGTACAAAATTGAAAAAAAAATTAATTCGAAAAAAAATAGAAGGAAAAATTTGCCCACAATCAAATTAGTCTTAAAAATCATCAAATAAATCTAAGTTTTTATGAGAATTTTTTTAAAAAAATTAAAAGTGTCATACATTAAAAAATTATTTATTTTTTACATTAAATTACAAAAAAAATTACAAAACAATTTTGAAACTTTTCTTGATATTTTTTTTTGAAAACTAGAGAAAAAACACACAATTTAAAAAAAAAAAACGTTTTGTTTGGATTATTTTTCGCAAAGTTATAGGCATTTGAAAATTGCGAATTTTGAAATATGCGAATTTTGAAAAAAATTCATATCTCATGACTATGTTGATAAAAAAATTTGAAAAAAATTATGGTAGCTTCTTGCGATGGGTACTATAATATATCAAAATTTCAGCCAAATCAAAAATCCAAAAGTTTTTAGTGGCCCACTTGGCATGGAATGACCCATATATACCTTTATACTTTATATTTAATAGTTATCTCAATATTACCCTATGAAATAAATTATTATTTATCTCACACACACACACACACACACACACACGCACACGCGCACGCGCACGCGCGCGCTCACACGCACG
>NW_017275205.1:13242-15445 GCF_001594065.2 Cyphomyrmex costatus
TATATAATCAGATACGCTAATAAACTTAATAATTTTGGTAAAATGTTATTACGAAATTGATTAACAGAACAATATGAAGATTCACGTGATTGAAAACTGGTCAACTCACACACAGTGAGTTCCAAAATTTTGAATCAAATATAGTGTTCTAGGTGAGAGATAAAAAAATAACAGTTTTTTATATTTCAAAAATGAATCATAAATGATCAATATTAATTTTAAAGGATTCTTATGTATATAGTATTCTAGAGGTTTGTTTGCGTCGCACGCTCTAAAATGCTCCAATATGCTCCTATCATAGCTCTTACTCTCTCCAACGTGCTCGTTGAAGTGAGCAACAGCTATGTTAGGAGCATATTGGAGCATGCGACGCGAACAAACCTTAGGTGAGAGATCAAAATAAAAGTTTTTTATATTTCAAAAATAAATCATAAAAGTCTTACCATATTGTCTACTTTAACGTAATATATTTTATTATTGGAAGATAGTGAAATGGTAAAAAAAAAACCTTGAATGAGGTTATTGAATGAAATGAATATATTTATTTTATATATATATATTCACACTTTCATTGCAATATCTTTCAATAAAAAAATGTATTATGTTAAAATATTTTAGAGAAGATCAATGTAGACATACTGGAAAAATACCGTTCGGATTATACCATTACCAAGAAGGAGAAATTATATTTCTTAATACTCAACATTAGAAAGAAGCATAAATGATGTAAAAGAAGAATATTTATTCATTTTTAAGTACGTTCATTATAAAGTTAATTATACATAGTGTGTTCTATCTGTGATATGACTTCAGATTCGTTATTGTATTATATGTTTCTTTCTAATGTTCATAATTGACAACTTTATTATGATTTCTCTCTTTCTTGGTGATGGTACCCGAACGCTCTTCCAGTATGTTTACATCGACGATGTTCTCTAAAATATTTTAACATAATAAATTTTATTATTGAGAGATATTACAATGGAAGTGAATATGTATTAATTGCAATCTTACATATATCTATATAATCAGATACGCTAATAAACTTACCCTCACAGCACCGGATATTACACTAAGGTTATAGGATGGTTACAATCTTACATAGTTTTGTGGAAAGGTTACTGGTGTATGCCACTAATCTTACAATGTAATCTTACTTTATAATGTTGTTGGAAGATTAAGGGAATCTTATGTCAATATTTCAGCAACTTTGTATGAATCTTACATTTTAATATTGTTGGAAGGTTAATGGAATCTTGTGTCCATATTTCAGCAACCTTGTATAAACCTTACATTTTAATATTGTTGGAAGGTTAATGGAATCTTGTGTCCATATTTCAGCAACCTTGTATAAACTTTACATTTTAATATTGTTGGAAGGTTAATGGAATCTTATGTCATATGGGCACGTTCAAGTTGACAAAGCGGCAAGCCTGCTCGCCATAAGCAAATGAACATAATTGATTATTACTTATAGATCCAACCAATCATATATTCGATTGCTCGGCAAGCGTACCTAGCTACTTTGCCGTCTTGAACTCGCCCAATATTTCAACTTTATGAATATTTTGACGAATAACGGCCTTAAGGCCCAATGTCCAGGATGTTAGAACCATAAGTACTGTAGTACGCATTGGAGGAGTGGGGATAATCCAATCTAGAAAAGAACGCACTCATTTGACCCAGAGAATTCGCGCCTTGACGTCACTGCAATGTGATTGGTCGGAGATGCGTGGAGAGGCCATGTGACAGCCTAATTGATAGCGCTGGATTTATTTTATATTAGAAGCAAAGACATAGTTAGAAGCAACGGACTCGACAGAGGTGCGATCTACTTAATGCTATACAAATGTTTCGTTCCCAATCAGAAGAAAGAATTTTACGAATTGACCAATCAAAGAATGCTTTAAAGCATTTGCAGCGTGAAGTGGATCGCACCCAGAGTCTTGCAAGAACCGTCCACCGAGTAGGAAGCCATTGTTGTAACCAGGGAATGGAAAGTTACTTTTTAAAAGTAACTAGTTACAGTTACTCGTTACCGAGTAAAAAATGTAACTAGTTACAATTACAGTTATCGCTTTTTAAAAGTAACTCGTTACAGTTACCGTTACTTGAAAAATAACTTTTCGTTACTTTTCCGTTACTTTTTTAAAATCAATTTAAAAATGTACTTTTGCATTTTTTTTTTTTATATGTAATACTG
>NW_017275205.1:16222-34288 GCF_001594065.2 Cyphomyrmex costatus
AGCCATAATTTAAAAAAGAAGAAGAATATAAGTAAGAAAAGCATCGTGTGTACCGCCGGCTTTGAAGCTTGATCTGTATTATGGTCAGTTGTTAGCATTTCGAGGTATGCATTCTCTTTATCAGTACTTTAATAAAATTCTTGTAACATAAAAATATTAATATTATGGTATTTTATTTTAGATAAATTATAATAATAATGTAGCGCGAGCGATGTTAGAAAAGAGAGCGACTCGCGAGACAGTGTAGATGGCAGGAGTAGCGGGGCGAGACGGAGGAGAAACAGTCCGCGGCGTGCGTGTGCCCAAGCAACAGCAGCAACATAAAGACTCTTTATATTTCCAGTATTTGAGGCCTTATTCCTGCACATCCTACATTACGATGAAGATTACGATTACGAAGGCTTAAGAAGCATCATCATTTTACTACAACTTCAGAAGTGGGATCGCCTTGACGACCACAAGAGAGAGATTCGGCGTCAGGAGACGAAGTGTTGTTGTGAGTTACGGGCAACGGCAGTGCAGGCCGCCGAACGCCGCCGCGAGTGTACGCAATTTACGTGCCGGAATCGAAGAGTGTGTCGAGCTCGCGATTTAGTGAGTCGACCGTCGTGTGAGACGACGTTACGTGTTATGAACTTGTTATGAACAAAGGCGTCGAGACATTAGTGCGCGTGGAAAGCCGGCAATACACGCAACTATCCGACATCTTGAATCGGATGCGCACAAGGACCATAAGGGAACTCTGCGCATACTGCCATAAGTTGACGACGGAAGTGCCGTTGTTCTTGTGAACGATACACAGCATCCGTGACGCGATAATTCGTGTTGTGAATACGCGGTGCGGACAGACATAAGAAACGTGATCGACATTTTCGAAGCAAGTACGAACTTTAAGAGGCGCTTCTATTTACGTTATTTGTAAGTGCAGAAAAGTAAGAGACGGTATTATTATGGAAGGGCCAAATCAATTTACGGTGGCTCAACTGAAGGAGATAGCAAGGCAACGCAATGTGTCGTCTTCAGGACTAAAATCGGAAATAATTAAGAGATTAATGGACGCAGATCCTGAAGGTACGTGGATGAATGAATACAGTGAGGATCGCGTGGAAGAAGAGCTTGAGGATGATCAGCTCAGACGCGAACAAGATCAAAACGAGCTGCTACGTCAAGAGCTCGAGATAGCGAGAAAAGAGCGGGATTTGGCGCAGCGAGAAGCGACGTTGGCGCAACGCGAATTAGAAATGGCCAACAGAGGTTATCTAGCGAACGAGATGCGCGGACAACAGGCTGAGGTACGCGCTATACCACAATTGCGAGCGGACGTTAAAGGTCTCGGAGAATTACTGGGTGAATACGACGGAACAAATCGCCACTTCGACGACTGGGAGAGACAGGTCCGGCTTGTTAAGAGGCAGTTCATGGTAGATGATACGATCATGAAAAAGATCATCTGCTCGAAACTCAAAGGTAAAGCTGAAAGGTGGTTCCGTTCGAGATCGGAACACACAGAGATGACGCTCGACGAGTTCCTCTCAATGAAGGACGGATTTGAGCAACGACTGAGCAGAGTAGATCGACTTAGGAAATTCGAGGCAAGGTTATGGCAGGTGAACGAATCCTTTAACAATTATTACCATGAAAAACTCATCTTAGGTAATTTAGTGCCGATAGTAAATGAAGATCTATTAGATTATTTGGTGGATGGAATACCAGACCAGTCGTTACGGAATCAGGCACGGATGCAGAATTTTAAGACAATAAGAGATCTGTTGGATGGATTCCGAAAAATTACTCTCTCGAACAAGACAAAAAAGAATCCGCCGCACGGAGAGAAACAAGCGACTGAAAAATTGAAAGCAAAGGCGAGTGTCGAAGGAAAGTCACCGAAAGCAAAAGTAAAAGAAGAAAATGACAGTAAACAAATTAAATGTTATAATTGTAATCAGTTGGGACATCTTGCCCGAGATTGTCAGAAGCCCAAGAGAGAACGAGGCTCATGTTTTACATGCGGAAAATTTGGACACATGGCGGCTAATTGTCCAGACAAGGAGTCGAAGGAAGAGGAGGAAGCGCCACAAGTAGCCAATGTGTATGAAGATCCAGAAGAAGAAGGCAGCATTGAACATAGAAAGACAGTTACTTACGAAGTAGAGGACTCTAAATTGAGACGAGTGTTATGTTTAGATACCCTTCTCGATACGGGTAGCCCGATTAGTTTTATCAAGGAACGTTTTATAGATAAGCAAGTCATTATTCCGTTAGACGCATCCGACCGCGATTATCATGGGTGTAAAAAAGTGCAATTAGATTTCTTAGGTAAAGTTTATGCAACAGTTACGATTAGCAATGACGTTAGAGAGAAACTTAGAATTTATGTGGTACCAGAGGATACCTCCTCAACACCTGCTCTAATAGGTAGAGATATATTGCGGAAATTCGGATTTCAGTTGATAGCTCCTACTAGTAACGGCGTCCAGCAGGAAATCGCGAATATTAATGTTATCGAGAGTGAGGATAGTCTAGCCGACAAATTACAAATAAATTCAGCAATACCTTACGACGTTAAGAAACAACTGAAACGAACCTTTCAGGAACTATACGAAGACTCACCGAAACCGTCGGAACCGAAAACGAAAATGGAACTGAAGTTACGATTAGCTAAGACAGAACCGTTTTATAGTACTCCGCGGAAACTTTCTTATGATAGACAGCAGAAACTCCGGGTAATCTTAGACGAGCTGTTAAAAAAGGGATATATACGGGATAGCAATTCAGAATTTGCCTCACCGATCGTGTTAACGGAAAAGAAAAACGGGAAATTACGTTTATGCGTTGACTACCGGGCTCTTAATAAAGTAACTGCTAGAGACAATTACCTGATCCCTCTCGTGGAAGATCAATTAGCGATTGTCGGAAACAAGAAATACTTTTCGTTATTAGACTTAAAGGACGGATTCCATCACGTACGAGTAGCAGAGGAATCAATCAAATACACGTCGTTCGTGACTCCGATAGGCCAGTACGAATGGTTAAGAATGCCCTTCGGACTTCGTACCGCGCCAGCGACATTTCAAAGATATATAAATCTTGTTTTGGTTGCATATACCCGGGCAGGCGACATGGCAATTTATATGGACGACATTCTAATTGCGACTGAGACCTTAGAACGACATTTAGAGATCTTGGAGCGAGTTTTTAAAACAATGTCAGAAAATTTGTTAGAGCTACGCATTGATAAATGTTATTTTTTACAGACTGAGGTGGAGTATCTCGGATATGTAGTTTCGGAACGGGGTGTCAAACCGACTCGACATGGTATTGAGGCCATAGAGAAATTTCCGATTCCTAAAAACACGCGAGACGTGCGCAGTTTCATTGGACTTTGTTCATACTTTCGAAAATTTATAGAGCATTTTGCATCTATCGCTAAATCTCTTTATGATCTGACGAAGACGGACGTGACGTTTAAATTCGGAATAGTGGAACACGAAGCGTTTAGAACACTTAAGGCTAAGCTTATAGAAGCTCCAATATTAGCGGTCTACAATCCGAACGATTTGACTGAATTGCACTGCGACGCAAGTTCAGCAGGTTATGGAGCGATTCTCATGCAAAAGAAATCAGACGGAAAAATGCATCCAGTATTCTATTACTCCAGACGAACTACAGATAAGGAAGCTAAGCTGCATAGCTTCGAACTTGAGACACTTGCAATAATCTATGCTTTGGAACGGTTCAGAATTTATCTTCAGGGCTTAAAATTTAAAATTTTGACTGATTGCAGCGCAGTTACGATGACACTAAAGAAAAAGGATGTAAACCGTAGAGTCGAACGATGGGCGATCGCATTACTTGACTACGACTATGAACTAGAGTATCGAGCAGGTACGCGTATGCGTCATGTAGACGCTCTTAGCCGAACCGTCGGCATAATAGAGGAGAATCCATTTGAGTGGAATGTAACAGTGTGTCAAGGGCAAGACCCTGAAATTTTAGAAATACGCGGAAAATTAGAGCAAGCGGAGGATAAGTTTTATGAATTAAGGAACGGATTAGTTTACCGTAAATATGACAATAGGTTAATATTCTATGTACCGCAACAAATGGAAAACAACGTCTTGTATAAGTATCATGATGAATTAGGTCATCTGGGGACTGAAAAAACGAGTCAGGCAATTCTTGAGCATTATTGGTTCCCAAAGCTCCGCGAGAAAGTAAAATGTCATATTAGAAACTGCTTAAAATGCATCACGTATTCTCCAGTTAGCGGGAAATCAGAGGGATTAATTCATCCGATACCTAAGGGCAATGTCCCTTTTAGCACTCTGCATATCGATCATCTAGGACCGATAGATAAGAAACGGTTAGTTAAGCAACATTTACTAGTCACGATAGATTCATTTACTAAGTTTGTTAAACTTTATCCGGTCAAAATGACCTCAAGTAAGGAGGCTATTAATTGTCTAGAGCAATATTTTGAACATTATTCGCGACCAGAAACGTTTATTTCAGATAGAGTCAGTTGTTTTACGAGCGCAGAATTTGAAGAATTCCTAAGGTATCATGGAATTAAACATGTTAAGGTCGCCACAGGATCCCCACAGGCCAATGGCGAAGTCGAAAGGGTCAATCGGACGCTAATTCCGATGTTAGCCAAATTGTCAGATGATTCTTTAGGCAAATACTGGTATAAGATTATAGCCAACGTAGAGTATGCGTTAAACAATACTGTGAACCGAGTGACAGGTGAGACTCCGAGTCGACTGTTGTTTGGTGTAAAGCAACGGAATAAATTAACAGACAATTTGAGCGAATGTGTGCAAGACGAGGTTGGCGAAAAACGTAGCGACTTCGATGAGATTAGAGACCGTGCGTCTGATAGAATTTTACGATCACAAGCTTATAATAAAGAGTACACAGACAACAGGCGTAAGGAAGCGCACGAATATTCGGTAGGCGATCTAGTATCTATTAAAAATTTCGATAGCACAGCAGGAGCATCGCGCAAACTTTTGCCTGTATTTAAAGGAACTTATAAAATAGCGGAAAAGCTAGGAAATGACAGGTACGTGGTTACGGATGTAGATGGTTTCCAAAATACTCTGCGTCCTTATCGTGGAATTTGGCAAGCAGCTAATTTGCGACCCTGGCAACAAGGTAATGAAAAGCCAGAGAAGAGACTAAAGTAACGGTTAGATTTTAAGTTAACGTAAGAATTTAGTTGATAGTTATCCGTTTGAAATTTTATTATTATTCCCTCCAGATGTTTATGTTTATTAGTTTACTGAGGGATCATATGTTATCTGTTTGAAATCTTATTACTATTCCCTCCAGATGTTTATGTTTATTTAATTTGTAACTACCTTAATTTTTTATACTCGGACTAGCTCGTCGGAAAGTTTGCGGGTCGTATAAAAAAAAGTTCGACGGAGGAGTATTCGCGTCGGAACGGGGCGGCGGAAAATTATGTGAAGCGTCGGAAATCGGTAAAGAAAATACTGATGCGGAAGTAATAGTTAGACAAGAAACATAGCTTATTTAGACAATTTAGATGATACGGAAATTATAAAAATCGACGAGACAAATAACATATAGGAATATATAATTAACGGACGCGACTTACAATAATACAGCGACGAAAATAAACGAGCGCGGGTAACAGAAAAAATATATATATATATATATATACAAACGAGCGCGGACAACAGAAAAGAAATATATATATATATGAACGCAGAAACGGACGCGGACTCTACAACGAAAACTAACTCTAAACGGCGCGAGATATATGCCGGCGGTCGCGGGTTTTCTCGACGACGATCTGCAACGCGGCGGAACGCGGGTATACGCCAGCAAGCGTCGTTTCGCGGTGCGATACGTGATTTTGGCAATGCTAGGAAAGGAAACGGAGTTGGTACTTGACGGCCGGGAACGCCCGACAGAGGCAGGGAGCGCCCTACCCCTTTTCGAATGTCAAGTACCAAGACGGGATTTTCGGGATGCGGAAAAGAAGGTAAGGAAGGTGGGAGTACTAACTAATTACGGTTGTCCGGCGGCCGGGAACGCCCGGCAGAGGCGGGGTACACCCCACCCCTCAGGTTCGTCGGAACAACACGTGAATGTGGTTGCGTGCTCGAGATGCGTTTCCTGGACGGCTCGTTCGGCGGCCGGGAGCGCCCGGCAGAGGCAGGGTACACCCTACCCCTCAGGTTCGTCGGACGAGCGAGTCGATGGATCGGTATCGTGAGCTAGGAACTGGTAATCGGATCGGATGTATCAGGAAAGCGGAGAAGACAAAATGCCACGCGCGGCTTGATATCGCGGTATCTTATACTCGACCGCCAGTCTCGCTCGCAATACTTCGGCCGGTCGCGGTATTTTCCGCCGATCGGCTTCTCGTGGGAGAAGATTTCCGATCGGCGGTCCCCGACGACGGTCGGTACTTTTCGGCGAGACTGGCGGTTCTAACGGGAGCTGCTGTTCCTGCGAATTACTCCAACATACGAGCAGGCGCCTCGCTCCTACTCCCGTTGGCACCACGCGGGAACGATGCATTTGGGGGGGCATCGTTACATCACCCCCCTCCTTAGAAATGCCTGAATTTGAGGCATTATTACTTTACTCTAATTATTTCGTGGGATGCACGGAGTGTGTTTTGGACTAGCTTCCTTGGTTACAGGGCATCGTCGTCCGTGTTATTATTTTCGTCGCGGTCGGTGTCGTTGTCAGATGATTCCTCGTGTTCGGAAACGTCACTATCATCTTCGACATTATTCGGAACTGGTCGGTCGTGGTCGGTATCGTCGTCGGTCGGGGCGGGTTTCAAGTCGCTAATGTGCACGTGTCGGTGCCAGCGGCCGCTTCGGTCGCGTAGATCGAATATAACCGGCGATACCACGCGCCGCACCTCGAGTGGTCCTTTAAATTTCGGAGCGAGCTTGGCATTAAAGGCGGCATTCTTATTCGATAGTGGATATTCTTTTTTGTAGACTTTCTCTCCGACCTTCGGTTTCCACGCTCTACGCCTTAGATCGTAGTAACGTTGCTGCCGTTGGAAGGCTTGCGCTAGATTTATTTTTACGAGTTCATATGCTTCCTCGAGGTGTCGGCGGGTGACATCGGGCGGCGGGGCGGGGCCTCGTCGGCTATTCGCGGAATTCGCAGGTGACAGCAGCTCGCGGCCTAAATTTAAGTATGCCGGCATATACCCTGTCGCGTCATGATGCGCGGAATTGTACGCGAATCGGAACTCCGGGATGCGTTCATCCCAGTTTCGGTGGTTCCGATCCACGTATTGCGCGATCATTGTTTTAATCGATCGGTTCGTTCGTTCCACCGGGTTGCATTGCGGCGTGTGTGCTGGCGTATACGTGTGACGAATCGAGTGCGCCGTTAGGAACTTTTCCAGCTGAGCGGATCGGAATTGCGTGCCATTATCGGAGATTACGATTTCCGGACAACCGTGTCGTAGTATTACGTCTTCCGCTAATGCGTGCGTTACGGCGGTGGCGGTGGCGCGGCGGAGAGGTCGGAGTTCTACCCATTTCGAAAACCGGTCTTGCATATTGAGAAGCCAAGTATGTCCTTTCTTCGAGCGGGGGAGGGGTCCCATCAAGTCCACGGTGACGTGTTGCCATGGCCGTTGCGTAGCGGTGGCGTGCAGCATTCCGGCCGGCTTCGCTTGCAGGACTTTGTGCTGTTGGCAGTTTTGGCAATTTCGGACATACCTGGCTATCTCACGTGCCATGCCGGGCCAATAATATATTTGCATAATGCGCGTAATTGTTTTCGCGATCCCCAGGTGCCCGGCCGTTGCTTCGTCGTGATTTTCGCGGAGTATTTCTGCGCGGCGGTTTTTCGGCACACACTCCTTCCATTGACGCTCGGCGGGTGTTTCTTTGAAATCGAGGTCGTGGAGTATGTGCCGATACAACTTTCCGCCTATTATTTCGTGGTCGGGGTAATTTCGCGGATTTTCGGAGACGTTGGCGAGTAATTTATCGTACCACGGGCAGGGTGTAACAGTATTTGCGGCGGCGGCGATTGGTTGGCGTGACAGGGCGTCGGCTACTCGATTCAGGGTGCCCTTGCGATACCGTATTTCTAGGTCATACTGTTGGAGCTCGAATGCCCAGCGTCCGAGTCGTCCCGTGGGGGCATCGAGTTTCTGCAGCCACCGTAGTGACTGATGATCGGTGATAACTGTGAATGGGTAACCTTCTAGATAATCCCGCATGCGACGGATTCCCCACACAACGGCGAGGCATTCGAGCTCCGTCGCGCTATAGTTTCGCTCTGCCGGGTTAAGCGTTCGGCTTGCATATGCGATTACGCGCTCGCCCTCCGGGAAGTTTTGTGTCAGGACGGCTCCGAGTCCGGTATTGCTCGCGTCGGTTTGCAATACGAACCGTTTTGAGAAGTCAGGGCAAGCTAGCACCGGAGCGGTTGTGAGCGTGTCTTTTAATTTCCTAAATGCGGCTTCTTCACTCTCCCCCCAACTCCAGCGTGCGTGTTTGCGTGTGAGCGCGGTGAGGGGGGTGGCCACGGTCGCGAAATCTTGTATGAACCGGCGGTACCAGGATGCGACCCCCAGGAACTGGCGAATCTGTTTGACCGTCCTGGGTGTCGGCAGGTCAACGATTGCCCTGACCTTCTCAGGATCGGTTCGTATGCCTTCCTGGTCGACTATGTGTCCTAGATATTTTAACCGGTCAACGCAGAAGTGACATTTTTCTGGATTTATGCGCAAGCGAGCTTCTCGGAGTCGTTCGAACACCTCCCGGAGGGTGCTTAGATGCGCTTCGAATGTTTCACTGATGATAATAATATCGTCGAGATATACGAACACGTGCGGTTCTAGCTCGGGTCCGAGGATATTGTCTAGTAGTCGCTGGAACGTCGCGGGAGCGGAATGCAAGCCGAACGGCATAACGGTGAATTGAAACAGCCCCTTCCCCGGGATCGTAAAAGCGGTTATCGGCTTACTTTCGTCTGTCAAGGGCACCTGCCAGTAGCCGTCTTTTAGGTCTAACGTCGAAAGGTATCGCGCTCCCCGTAGTTTATCTAGCGTAGCGGTAATCTGTGGCAGGGGATACGCGTCCGGCTCGGTAACTTCGTTTACTCGCCGGAAATCAATGCAAAACCGATGCTTCCCGTTTTTCTTTCGAACGATCACGACGGGGGAGCTCCAAGGGCTGGTCGCGGGTTCGATGACTCCCTCCTCCTGCATGCGCTCGACCTCGTTGTCAATTATGGTCTGCATGGCAGGGTTTCGGGGTCTGTATCGTTGTTTAATCGGTCGCGTACCGGATTTAACGCGGATGTGATGGAAGGCGTGTCGCGTCGGGCCTTGTATTTCCTTGAATTTCGGTATCTCGGCGTCGAGGAATTCCCCCAGTCGCGTCGTTTCGTCCGCGGTCCTCCGGCGAAGTCCCTCTGTTACGGCGGTCGTCGCGGAGCCGGACGCGCTGGTCGTGGTTGGTGGTGGGGGAATCGCGATACCCATTTTCGCCCATAGGTCGACGCCAATCAACACTGCGCTTTTCAAAGTCGGCATTACGTGGAATACATGCCATATCATGCGATTTTCGATCACGACGGGCAATCGTATACGGCCGGGCAGGGTGATCGTTTGTCCGTCGGCGAGTTGTACCTCCCCCTCCGCCGTTTCTAACGGGAGCTGCAATTCGCGCATACGGAGTAGCGTGTCATTGTTAATAAATGACAACGTCGAGCCAGTGTCGAGGAGGGCCTCGAGGATTACGTCGCGGACTTGAACGGTAATGTGCGGCCGTGGGGTGTACTTTACGTGGAGGGCTGGAGGGCGGCCGGCGTTTCCCCAGCCCGCGGTCCGTTTCCCGCCGGCGGGTGACAGTCTTTGGTGTACACGCCGTCCTTGCCGCACTGCGAGCAGAATCTTTTCGGGGGCCGGCGGCAATCAAATCGCGTGTGCCCCCGCTGCTTGCAGCGCCAGCAACACTCATCCCGGCTATACACTGCCGCGGTGGCGGGAATCTCGCGGGGCGCGGCTGTCGCCTTTTTCTCGGCGTTTTCCAGCGCGGTTAATCTCTCGCAATTGGCGGCCTCGCGACTGAGTTCGCGTATTGTGCGCGCATCCTGCCGGCGGATGCGCCATTGGTAGGAATAATGCATGTTTCGATAGAGGTACTCCAGCTGTCGCGACTCGTCGGTGATTCCGGCCCGGTTCATTAACGCGATCAAGGCGGTAGAGTATTTAAAAAAAATTTCCCCCGGTTTTTGTTTACGGGCGTGGACTTCCTCTAGGAGGGTAAAGTCATCGGTGTGTGGTAAGAACGCGGCCTTGAAATCATCGACGAAGTCGTTCCAGCTGGACCATCGTTTCCGATTCCCGCGTCCCCACGTCTGCGCGTCCCCTTTCAATAAAACTGGAAGTCCTTTAAAGAACTGTTCGTCTGTTAATTCGTAATCGTCCTTGAGCTCCTCCGCGCGCTCCAGAAATGACCACGGGTCCTTCCCGTCGAATTGCAGCCCCCATTTTCGCATCTGATTTATCACCTTCCCGGGGTGATTTTCGGGATACGGCGGCCCGGCGGTAGCGGATAGAGCGGCGAACGGATTGTTTGCGTCGGCACGGCTTTCGGATACGATTGAGCTCTGGCGGGGAAGTACCGGGGGGGCTTGCGCCTGGAATTCTTCCGGGTGTGCATCTATATATGCACTTAATGCATGCCGTAGGTCGTCTAGCGTCCCCTCGGTACTTAACCCGTGTATCATGAGTTCCTGGATTAAATCGGCTTTGCTCAGCTTGTAAAGCCATCCCTTCGGCGCGGTTTGCGAATCTCCTTTCTTATCTGGTCCCTGTTCGGGCGCCATTGTAACTACCTAATTTTTATACTCGGACTAGCTCGTCGGAAAAATGCGTGTCGTATAAAAAAGGTTCGGCGGAAAGAGTATTCGCGTCGGAACGGTGTGGCGGAAAATTATGTGAAGCGTCGGAAATCGGTAAAGAAAATACTGATGCGGAACTAATAGTTAGACAAGAAACATAGTTTATTTAGACAATTTAGATGACACGGAAATTATAAAAATCGACGAGACAAATAACATATAGGAATATATAATTAACGGACGCGACTTACAATAATACAGCGACGAAAATAAACGAGCGCGGGTAACAGAAAAAAAATATATATATATATATATACAAACGAGCGCGGACAACAGAAAAGAAATATATATATATATGAACGCAGAAACGGACGCGGACTCTACAACGAAAACTAACTCTAAACGGCGCGAGATATATGCCGGCGGTCGCGGGTTTTCTCGACGACGATCTGCAACGCGGCGGAACGCGGGTATACGCCAGCAAGCGTCGTTTCGCGGTGCGATACGTGATTTTGGCAATGCTAGGAAAGGAAACGGAGTTGGTACTTGACGGCCGGGAACGCCCGACAGAGGCAGGGAGCGCCCTACCCCTTTTCGAATGTCAAGTACCAAGACGGGATTTTCGGGATGCGGAAAAGAAGGTAAGGAAGGTGGGAGTACTAACTAATTACGGTTGTCCGGCGGCCGGGAACGCCCGGCAGAGGCGGGGTACACCCCACCCCTCAGGTTCGTCGGAACAACACGTGAATGTGGTTGCGTGCTCGAGATGCGTTTCCTGGACGGCTCGTTCGGCGGCCGGGAGCGCCCGGCAGAGGCAGGGTACACCCTACCCCTCAGGTTCGTCGGACGAGCGAGTCGATGGATCGGTATCGTGAGCTAGGAACTGGTAATCGGATCGGATGTATCAGGAAAGCGGAGAAGACAAAATGCCACCCGCGGCTTGATATCGCGGTATCTTATACTCGACCGCCAGTCTCGCTCGCAATACTTCGGCCGGTCGCGGTATTTTCCGCCGATCGGCTTCTCGTGGGAGAAGATTTCCGATCGGCGGTCCCCGACGACGGTCGGTACTTTTCGGCGAGACTGGCGGTTCTAACGGGAGCTGCTGTTCCTGCGAATTACTCCAACATACGAGCAGGCGCCTCGCTCCTACTCCCGTTGGCACCACGCGGGAACGATGCATTTGGGGGGGCATCGTTACAAATTTACTGAGGGATCATATGTTAACTGTCTGTACACGTAGATTTCCTGTCGGGCCGACAGGATAGTCAGAATTGGCCGAATGTAGCGCGAGCGATGTTAGAAAAGAGAGCGACTCGCGAGACAGTGTAGATGGCAGGAGTAGCGGGGCGAGACGGAGGAGAAACAGTCCGCGGCGTGCGTGTGCCCAAGCAATAGCAGCAATATAAAGACTCTTTATATTTCCAGTATTTGAGGCCTTATTCCTGCACATCCCACATTACGATGAAGATTACGATTACGAAGGCTTAAGAAGCATCATCATTTTACTACAATAAGAGGTTAGGTTGTCATTCTTTTGTTTAACCGTTTATTATACTGACAAAATCATGAATAAAACACGCAAATGTAAAATATATTCAAAGAGTCATCTTAGGCGCTTAGCTAGATTAGAGGCAGAATCTTTTAATAGAAGAATATTATTAACACGATTGTAACTACCTAACTTTCGATTTGCGCGGCGTTAGCTCGTCGGAATATTTGTCCGAGGATTCGAAAGAGGTTCGATCGGTGGGAGAGTGTCAGGCAAGTAAAGTCTCAGACAGGTGCGTATAATAACCAAACAATTCACTTTATTTAAATTCGCCGAAATGGCTTATATTCTGCCGGAACGAAATATAAGAAATGGCTTAGCGCCTAGACAATCGTCAGGTATAGCGGCGTGCGTGTGTGTGTGTGTGTGTGTGTGCGCGTGTGTGTGTTGTGTGTGTACGAAGCGCAGTCGGTGCGGTGTTTATTTGACACTGCAGAGCGGGTGTGTGCGTGTGTGTGAATCGCAATCGGCGCGGTGGATACTACGAGCAGTGAGTGTAAGAGCGTGAGCCGCGGGTAGGAATGCGAGGGAGCAAGTGAGAGCGAGTGAGCGGTGTTGCTCGAGACGATATTATGACGGGTCGCAGCAAAAAACGGACGGCTCACTATGCTCCCTTTTTTCTTCCTCGCGGTTTCGGCTAGCGAGGCACAGCTGATCAGCTGTGCCTGGCTTATATTTAGAACTGTCAATACGGCAGTCTGTAATTCGCGACGCGTGGTTGTTCGGGCGTTATCGCGGATTCGCGTAGATGCGCTAAGACGGGCGATGACCAGCGGCCGAGAACGCTCGGCAGAGGTGGAGAACTCTCCACCCCGGGCGACTGCTGGTCGATCGCGGTGCGTGATGCAGTGGTTGTTGCACGTTGCACCGAGACGGCTGCCGAGAACGCTCGGCAGAGGCAGAGCACACTCTGCCCCTCGGTTCTTGCCGTTCGGTGCACTAGGATGCCTGACTAGAGACCTGTCGAGAACTCTCGACGGAGCTAGAGTACGGCCCGTTTTCTCGGTGTCGTGTAGGCTTTTGAGGATTTCGGGATTCGTTGTCTGGAGCAGGTCGGGACAGGAATCACACCTTTTCTCGTAACGCGTCATTTTTATACGAACGAAAATGCCGCGTTCGTGGTTTTTCGCTTTCGCTCGCGTTTTCCCGTGCTTTGCGGTGTTCGGGTCTGAGTCCCAAGAAGTGGGAATCCGCGGCGATCGCTCTACTTCGGTCTCGATCGGCGGTGCTCGGTGTTACGCGGCCGTTACTGCCGCTTTGTACCTGCGAATTATGTTTGCTATTTTATCGGGCGCTATGCGCCCTCATCACTGCATCGCAATCAGCGATGCAGCGGCGTTCGGCTGGGTGGTGTTAGCCAGAACGATGGAGGATGCATCGTTACAAACACGACAAACCTCGTGTTGTAATAGTACTAGTGCAACAGATATAAACAAATGTAATAAAGAAATTACTGCAAAAACGTCAAATGTAGATGATAACATTGCTTACATATCAACAAATCAAGATGTTGAATTTGATGATGTATTATTATCTGAGTCATTAGAAGAAATAAGTGCAGCAAACAATTATAACTTTGACATGATTAATAATAAGTTTATAAATGGAAATGTGGATGAAAATTTCATAAACGCTGTAGCTGTGTGGGCAATAAAATATGGAATTTCTCACTCTGCGTTAATACCACTTATGAAGATTTTAAATACTTTTACAAATACAATGTTTTTCAAAGACCCCAGAACTCTTCTAGAAACTCCCAGAAATATTGATATTTATACAATGGATGATGGTCAATATTGTCATTTTAATATTAATAGTATTATGCAAAAAATGATAACTGATGTTAGGGAAAGTGGTACAAATATTGCCGTATTAGATTTACTATTCAATATTGATGGCATGTATTGTACCTCTCGGTGCAACAAGATATTAATTTGGGATTCGATCCGCTCAAAGGGTTGGAACCCACGAGGAAAACGAGGAAAGTGGTCAAGGTCGTAGAACAAACACACACTGCACCACACTTTTATTAAAATAACCCCTTTTATTTATTATAACACTTACAATTTCGAGTGGTTATTACCACTGATTACATTTATTCAAGTAATCGTAACCCTTTATTTAATTATTATAATTACCCGATTGAATGATTACACTTTGGTTGTTAATTGCTTATGTTACAATTCGAATAGTTGGTTACAATTGTCGAATTGATTTAATTAAAGAATATATTCGGGTTAAAGTCCTCGCTCGTGACTTAGACCGGTCGGCGACACTCGTTATCGCGGATGTAATATGACTCGGTTCTCGCGACGCGCGTAACGTATCGTTACGTTTAGATGTATGACAAGACTCTCTCGCCGGTCCTTAGACCGCCGAATATATAGGCGTCGCGGAATCATCGAACTAGCGGCATTCGTGCCGTGTGCAACGCGGACTTCGTCCTCTTGCATTTCGGCAGTTCGTTGTCCTGTCGAAGTGCAAGATTTGCTTTTTATTAATAATCGTTCGATGTGCGTGCGGTCATTGCTTGCGTTCGATCAGTGATCGTTGTCCGCACGCGTTATGAAATTTACAGCCTTGCATTTTCGAAAGTCGTTGCTATGCCGAAATGCAAAGGTTGCTTTGCAGTAATAATCTTGCATTTCCGCCAGCTCGTTGCTAGGCTGAAATGCGAGACTTAATTGTGGTAGCACTCGCGGGCTACAACACATGTCTATATCTCGGTCTTCAAACGCTTGTTTTTGGCCTATTCTTTTATCAAAAAATGTATGTGGTAAAGTATATGTTGCAGGATTATATTATGGTTATACTAAACCAAAAGATTCCAATAAGTTCCTACAGAAATTTGTATCTGATATAAAATCCTTAATAATAACAGGATACATTGACAACGATATAACAATCAAAGTAAATTTGAGTGCATTGATTTGCGATACGCCAGCAAAGTCATTTGTTCTTGCAGTAAAAAGCCATACAGGGTTCTTTAGCTGTACGAAATGTACTATAAGAGGTGAATGGCATGGACGTGTATGTTTTCCTGGAGTAAATGAAAACATCCCTTTGCGAACAGATTCAGAATTGACAAATCTTAAATATATAGGAGAATATCATCAAGGAAACTGCATATTAAACGAAATCGATAACTTTGGACTAGTTTCTTGTGTACCGCTTGACTATATGCACTTAGTGTGTTTAGGGGTAATGCGAAAATTAATAAGCTTATGGTTAAAACATGTATTTCCAAGAAGAATAGCCAGAACTTTTAACAAACGAGTTTCTGAACTGCTACAAAATATAAGATCAACTGTGCCATCAGAATTTAATAGAAGACCTAGATCTTTAAACGATTACAAACAATGGAAAGCTACAGAATTCAGAACGTTTCTTTTATATTTAGGGCCTGTTGTTTTAAAAGATATTTTAGACAAATGCATGTACAACAATTTCTTAACGCTTCACGTTGCTATTTCTATATTGTTAAATAAAGCTTTTTGTAAGGAAATTGATTATTTGGATTACGCAGAAGAGCTATTGAAGCACTTCGTTAAGACTTTTACAAAACTATATGGTAAAGCATATGTATCTCACAATATACACAATTTATTACATCTTGTCGCAGACGTAAGAAAATTCGGAATATTAGAGAACTTTAGTTGCTTCAGGTTTGAAAATTATATGGGAACAATTAAAAAACTATTAAGAAAAGGAGACAAACCACTACAAAAATTTCAAGAAGGCTTGGCGAAATAGAAAGAGTGAATACTAAATGTAAAGAAACAAAAGTCTCGGAAGTAGTTTTGGAAAAGCAACACTTTGATGGTCCACTGCTCCAAAAGGATAATATTGTTACGTGCCCGAATCGTCACCCGCTATACTACGGGATCGACCGTCTCGAATAGAAGAAGAGCGCGTTGCCTGGCGATGGGCGCGCTTCTGTTTTACGATTTTGAGAGAAGCTGTCGAAGCTGACGGACGAGTTTCTCTCTCTCGGAGTTTCTTTTACGGTTACTATTGTTCTGTGTTCTCTGTTCACAATAAATATCTTGTTTATTCCTTCTCTGACGCGTTGCTTATTTCGGCGACTCGGGTGTGCGCGTTCGCGACGCGAGAGTCTTCCGCCGAACGAACGCGCGAGTGTAACAATATTATAGGTCAATACAAAACATTGCGCAACTCATTATATACAATTCACTGTGGTGATAAAAGAAATAATTGCTGTATATTAGAGAATGGAGAGTATATAGAAGTAGAAAATATTATTCAATGTAAATATGAAACAATATTTGTAATTGGGAAACAATTATTAAAAGTCCAAGATTTACATGACGCACCTATAAAGTCTTCACTTTTATGCATAAATATTGTGAACAAAAATGATGAAATGCAAACTTTAAATGCATGGAATTATAATCATGTGGCAGCAAAAGTTTGGAGAATTCCATATGGCCAGCAGTTTGTCATGTGTCCTTTACTACATACATATAAAATTTAATATAAATATTATAGGTAAAATATGAACTTGTTTTTCTAGTCAGTCTTAATAAATGTATAAATAAACATACATATAAGGACAATAAGCATAATATAAGTAAAAAATACTAGCTAAATATATTATTTGTAGTCCTGTTTATAAATATTTATATTTTGTTAATCCATAAAATCAAATTTCTACGAAATAAAATAACACGAAAAGTAACTGATATATTACTAAATGTGCCAGTTCAAAGTGCACATACATTATGTTATTTTCTATGTTATGTACCACGAAAAGTAAATGAAAACTACAAAAATTGAACCTATCAAAATTAAAACGATTACCTAATCACAAAATAAAAAACCCAATGAATATCATCCTTTGAAAATTGACCCCAAAAATTTGTACCATTCTAAATTAAAATGATTATCTAATAATGTAACCTAATAATTTAAACCTTTAATACTTTAAATGATATTATCTAATATAATATATTACCACGAAAAGTAACTGATATATTACTAAATCTGCCAGTTCAAAGTGAACGTACATATAACGAATATTTTCTATGTTGAATATGTACCACGAAAAGGAACTGATAGATTATTCAAGGTGAAAATTCAAATTGAACATACATACATATAAGTAAAACAGATTAGAATTTGTATATTACAGTTTTCTAGAAAATAACTGCAATATGTTATTCTTAGTGCACAAAATATAAAAGTTGGTTATTGAGATTTAATTTGAAATTTATACTAGACCGTACAATAAAAAATAATTGCTTGTAATTTCAGAGTATCAATTTGTTAATGACTCAAAAAAGAACATGGCGGCCTGCTCTCAAATTTTGATGAGTTTCTCGATGTCAAAAGTAATGTCAAAACTATTACAGAGTAGATATAATAACACATGAAATACAAAAAGTATTGCATTAGAACCGTATCTTTAAAAGCTCTATAACGAAGTGAATACACAGAATTATGTAGAAATGTAGAATTTTTCTTCTTTAATTTTTAATTCTCTCTCTGCCAATCAATGGTTAAAGCGAATACTTAAATTAATCATTATCGAAACATTGTTACATTTTGTAGCACTTTGTGAAACAACTGACAAACAACATACATGATAACTATGATAGTTATACTTGATAGGCTGCTTTTAATCT
>NW_017275206.1:0-713 GCF_001594065.2 Cyphomyrmex costatus
CTATCATAGCAACAGTACAATCGTAGAAGTCGTGTGCCCCTTCGCAGGGGGTTGGGGGAGGTACTGGGTGAGAGTTACTTTAAACAGAAGGAGATGTAAAATAGTACTTGTTATAATACATATATGGCAGAAATTATACGTTAATATGTATAATTTCCGAGAAATGGTACGTTAATTTTGAAACTTTTTTTGTTAATAACTTTTTAACGGACAGTGACCGCCACCTAAAACCTGCGGGAGGTTACTCAGGGTCATGACCTTGACAACATATGTCAAGGTCAAGATCATCGGGGGTGGCTCCCCTAATCTATTTACCATTATTTTTATTACATTAATTACTTTTTATTGTATTTTTTCTATTTATACTTGTATAAACTTTTTTTCGTTTTTCTGTGTCATTATGTAGTGGTATATTTTCAACGTCTTCTATAGTATTCTCTTGATTTCCATTATCTTCTTCAATCACCATGCATATATCTTGTTCTGCTGTTACACTATTTTCCACTTCTATATTTTGTTCTAAAATAGGATTTTCTTCTATATTAATTCCACCTTCTGGAATATTCTCTAATCCAGCTGCCTCTGGTGTCAACAATTCCAAAACTTGCTCTTCAAATACTGAAAAAGCTATTTTAGGAGGTGGTCCACCACCAGTTCCTTGCACGTAACTGCGTCTTTTTGCTTCTTTTTTTAATATATAACTTTTAATATCT
>NW_017275207.1:0-4019 GCF_001594065.2 Cyphomyrmex costatus
TGCATAAGGAATTTCATTGGTCCATTTTCTTATGCATGAGTCAATGGACCAATCAAATTCCTTGTGCACATGCTTTATGCGTTATGCAAAAGTCTGTGCTCCCCGCTTAACTCTCATTACCACAGAAATGTATGCTATGCTATAGTTATTATTAGAGGGTCTCTAGTTATTATATGCCATTGTTTCGTTACAATTATTTGTTTCAATTATTTCGAGGTCTAATTATAGTTAAGGTAGTTAGACCCTAGCACAATTATTCAAGAATGTCTTGAAACTTTCGTCTCAAGTAATATAATTTAGGTATTAATACATATGCTTGTTAAATTTGAGCTCGATTTATCATCCGATGATTTATCATCGTTCCTGAGATATAATCGATCAAACTTCGCCGAATTTTCTATATTTACAGAGAGAAGCCTCTGAGAGCGGCCATGCCGCTTCTTGATCGTTTTCTCTCCAGGAGAAGGGAAAAGGAAAAACGATGAACTGGTGCAAAAGTTCAGCAATAAAGAAACAGATCTACTATCTGAGTGTTGCACTGGTGCAGCCAAGAGAAAACGCTATAAAGTTTGAATCAATAAAAAATCTTGATTTTATACATTCTCTCGAGAATTGACGAAGTCTAGTAGATATGGCAACGTCGCACTTTTAATGAGTATCAACAGTTGAAAATGCTTATACACCTCTATAGCGATGATTTTGTTATCGGGGAGACTTTGGTATAAATAATATAAATTATTTTTAGAAACTTTAAAGAGAGAGTGAAATAGTAATGGTAATAAAAAGTAAATTATAAATAGGATAATAGATTCGTGTCTGACCTTTCTTTATTCGTTTATCATCATGAGTCAGGTTACGCCATTCTTGTCGTTTCTTCGCAAGAGCCGCTTTGCATTTTTCTTTTTTTATTAAAACATTACTTTTAATAAATTTTCCTTTATATCGTAATTGTGCGAACATTTTTATCTCTTATCTAAATATTTTGACAGCTTGCGCCTGTCTATTTGGTCTGTTCGTCTATTCGTAAAAATACGATGTTGCCACGATCTAATTTCTCTTATGTACTATATATGTGATACGTAAATTTCCTTCTTTTCTTAAATTAACTTATTTCATCATGATTTAATGTTGTAAGTATATAAAATACATTGTTTTTTTATTCTTAGATTTTATATAACAATATATATTGTTTTAAATTTAGAGTTATGTTTGAGTCTGTCTTTGACTCGCATAGTTTTGGGGTCTAACTGGGTCTAACTACTTTCTTAATAAATATTCACGTAAACAAATATTTTACAATAATTCTATATGCGAGAAGCATAATAATTCAAATTTATCTTTAATTTCTTTAAATTATATAATGCGTTATATATATAATATAAATTTGTACATAAAAATTTTATGTTTCATTATATATATTATTCTATAATATAATTGTTGATATCGTTACAGTGTCGTTGTGCAGATATTTTATATGGTAAAAAAACTGCTTAACAACATATATCGATATCGACATTATTAAGTTATAAAATAGGGCTTCGGGAAATACAAGAAAAAGTAATTAAAAATTGTGATTTTACGATCACAAATTGATTAATTACCCGACTATAAATACTACCCAACAAAGAGTTCCAGTTTCTCAACATAGCTAGATAATTATAACTAAATTATTATTATATAATACTGTATTATGTCCATAGGATTGAAAAGCTAAATAATTTCCAAATGCTTTAATTTGTTTAAACAATATCAGAATTAATATTCGCCATTATATTTAATAAATAGCATTCGTGCGATTACAAAATCGATAAAATCATAAAAACATATAAAAATGAGACTATGAATACACATTATACAACATACATCCATTATTTAATAATTATATATCATTATTATGTGATAATTATCTACTAATATTATTCGGTAATTATTGTTTTAGCACTGTTCTATGTTACTTATATTTTCAGGTCAAAGGAACATCTATCTCATTGGCTGGAAATCAGACACGATAAAACATCATTAAAAAATACAAAATTTTAATTTATGTAAGCTATATTTAATTTAAAAACTATTTTATACAAAGCACTATTTTGAGTTTTCAAATTGCTAATAGAAAAAAGATAATAGAGAAAATATAAAGTAAAACAATTATAGCGTTTTATAGTTCTTCGTCCAGGTTGAAGTCCTCTTCTGGAAAATTTCCAACTTTTATGTGCGCTGGTTTTACAAATCCTCCATATTTTAGAGCACATTCGAAATATCTTTTCCCACCGACACTATTAACAATACAGTCAGCATAAGAAAGGAAGAAAGGTATTCAAGTATTGTAATAAAATGGAATTAAATATATTTACCTCCCATCATTCTTACCAAGAGGCTCATCATATTTAACACCAATCCACCAGCCTTCTTTAAATTCAGTTTTACCTATAACATTTATATATTAAAATAATATTTATATAAAAAAACAAATACTTTTTTTTTAAGTAAAAATGATTTACAAATATATTAAGATTCTGACCAACATATAAGATAGTAGCTCTTCGCCTTGGTTGATTTGCAACAGATACTTCACAACGGTCGCCAACTTTGCACAAACTAGCTAAGCGTTCCTCTGCTTCTTCCTCCAGTTTCTTCTCTTCTGCTCTTTTTTTCATATCTTCCTCATTGTACTTTCCCAATTTATTTCTTTCTAGGAATGCCTTAACAGTGTCTATTCAAGCATAAATAAAATATATTTTATTCATCATTCAATTTGATATAAATATGATAGTCTGACCTGTCTTTTTGGCATACTCTTCCTCAGATATCTCAAACTTTTTCACATGATTTAAATCTTCTGTGGTGCATGAGAAATTATCAATAACCTGTAATTTTCTTACATTTCATTTGCAATTTTACAATTGTGTGCTTACAAACATTTGAAGTAGTTTCAGTAAGACATAAGCTCTCATATTATAGTTTCTATATCATGTTGTAGTATTTGTATATTTACATGTATCCTCATTCCATCGTCTATTGGATACGACCCCAATAGGCGCTGTTCTTCCTCCAATCTACAAACGAGCTTGTCATTCTTGTCATAAACTTCAACGGTCATTGTAGCTGGGTTACCACCAGTAAGAAGCTCCAATTTGCCCTATAATTTTGTTTTATAAATTTCTATACAAAAGATAATTTTAGAAAGTGCTTTACCTTAAATTCATGGATGGTTATACCCTTTTGAAATCGACGTTCCACACAACACGACTCCTGACCAGAGTTTGTGATTGATACATTTATAAAATCAGACGTAATCACGCTGCACGAGCTCATTTTATTTAATTTGACATACAATATTTAGCTATTACAAAATATACCTAGGGTTAAATAATTTCAAACGTTTTAATCTCTTATACCATGTTTCCGAAACAATTATAATGAATCTATTAATTTATGCAACCTTAAATTATATATAATTATGCAAAATAAATTCACGCCTAGCGTATTGTATTTGTGTTAATCACAGAACACGTAAACGTAAACAACACTTTTGACAGAACTTTTGAAGCTTCAGCGAAATGGCATGACGTCATTGAAAGTAGAGAGAAACCTGAGAACTATTCTGGTCTTTTTCGTGTGACGCTCGAAAACCCCTATATACTAGTGGCAGAATTATGTAAAACTTATGTATCACATTTATCACACTGTTGATAAAGTCGTAGTGTCGAAATTTAATGTGGTGCGAATCCGTGCTAAACCAAAAAATTGATACGGAATAAGTCTTGCTACATTCATAAATTGTAGATATAAATATAATTTTATTTATATATTTACGTTTACGTAATTTTTCCTTCCCTTCATAATCTCTGTTTTGGGTCCGTTCCTTTTAGCTGCGTTTTTTCTATTTTTTCCTTATTTTTTTTCCAATGACATACGTTGCTTTTTGAATACAAAACATGTCAAAGTAAAAAATTAACATACGTTATAAAAAAACAATTTTTTAAATAAATTTTGTATATTATATAACATATATATAT
>NW_017275207.1:4109-18894 GCF_001594065.2 Cyphomyrmex costatus
ACACACACATATTATATATATATATATATATAATCTTCATAAATTTTCTTTTATATATTGTGTATATGTTTTATAAAAAAAAGTCCAGAAAATATAAAGAAAACTGTCAAACAAAAGAAAGTAATTTCAAATTGTTTTAATTTTGTAAGTTGCTTTAGAACTCATAATCAAATAACAATATAATAAATATTTTTTATTATTTTATATACATATATTATAAAGAATATATATACACACACACGCGCACGCGCGTTATTAAAATAAAAGAAATAAATGATTCCATCAAGATAGAAAGAAAGAATAGGAAAATATTTATTTATAAACAATATTAAATTTTGAAGACCGCGCGTCAACGTAACTAATACGAATACAAAGCTTATAACAATCTAGCTGGATCTTATATAATTGCTTTTATATATAATTTCGCGTGAATTTATATACTGATATATGTAGTCTTTCTAAACAGCGCGCCGAACAATTGTCTTGAAACAACACAACTCTAATAAATTACCGCATTACTATTACAAATTAAATTGATTAACAATTTAATAATTTCAATTTAATTCGTGATAGTACTATGGTAGTTTATTAGAGTTGAGTTTCAAGACAATTGTTCGGCGCGCAGTTTAAGACTACATATATTAGTATATGTATAAATTCACGCAAAATTATATATAAGCAACTAAGATTCAGCTAGATTGTTATAGACTTCGTATTCGTTATATTTATTTATAAAATACTATTTCACAAAATATCAGATTAAATAAAAATATCTTATATTTAAGACTATATAACAATTAGTTGTATTGGATAATAATTTGAGGGGTCAAAAATAATGTCTTTGCTTTCTCAAATATTCATTCAAGTTATTTATTTCAAAGTTATATTTTAGCTGATTAAATTAATACGCGCTTTTGTTGTATTAATGTGCACAATCATAAACAAACATCAACAGTAATTACTTTAACTTTAGTTTTATACATAAATTAATTCCAAATAAAAAAATGTACAAGACAGACAGTCAATCTGAAAATAATACGGCTATACAGTTGTGGACAAAAGAATTGTCTCTCCTTTTTTTTAATTTCGTCTTTTACAAATATTGTAAAAACGTCTTTATATAACTTTTACGCAATCTAAAACTCGTCAAAGAACAAAAATTGCAATCCTTTTATCCGCAATTTGTTAAAAACAATGAAACTATATATATTACTGTCTTGCATATACAGGGAAAAAAAATTTCATATCTATGTATAGCATATTTATATTCTATATTAATTTGTTTACACTTTATCCAAAGCAACAAAATTATAATTATACACAATAAACACACATCTCTTTCTTCTTTCACATTGAGTCTTAAAACAGAAATATGCTTTTAAGAAATTAAATCGAGAGATTTTGCATTTTTAGGCTTCGGTCCACTTAGCGCTTTAAACGTTACAGAGCATTTATAGCACTGATATGCCTAGTTTGATGCTTCGGAACGCTTCCAGCAAGTCTGATTACGTCATCAATACGTCATCATTTTCGCTGTCTCATCTCGGGAGGTGGGTTAACTGGAGTGTTCATGTAGCAATTGTAGCATTGGGAATAGTAATGAACCAATCCAAGCATAGAATTTGGAGCATAGCATTGAGAGTATTTGGAAGAAGAAAGTGGACCACAGCCTTAATGATAAAACACAGTTGAGTATAGAAAGGACATCAGGAAAGTTTCTCTTTTTCTATTCTTTTTCTTTCAAGAATAATAATAGGTGATATTTTTTTGTATTATTTCCAAACAAATCTCCAATGCATTAAATTGCTTGCTAAATTTGAGTTTTATTACAATATAGCTTTATCATTAGTTTGAAGCTTCTCGCTAATATTGGCCATTTTTCAGTTCGTCAAAGCAGTAATTGATGCTTCTTCTTACAAAAGTTTACTCTTCAATATCTCATAAACCATTTTGTTCCTAAAATACGGCATATCATCTTGAGTGAACGTTATCTTCCTATTTGCACAGACAAATTCGGCAAACATACAAGAGAATACGCCACAATCGCTGCCGTTCATCTGTTGTGGAATGTTCTTGGCTGAATGAAATTTCCATTCGTTCATATCATAAGATTGTTTCTTTTTGTCTAGACTCTCATCCTGTAAATACTGTTTTAGTGATGCTAGACATTTTGGGTTATTGCTGCCCATACTGTCATAATAAGCAATCGATTTATTCCTGAAATCTATTATCGACATACACCAGTGAATGTCCAGATGTATAGGCACAACTACAAGATCCTGTGCGAATATGTCTACTTTTCTGGTCCATCGTTTCAGAGATGAGTGACCACCCGAAAGAAGTTTTGGATAAAAAAATGTGTTCATTGCATGTACTTTTGGATACTTGGCAGAAGACGTGCCTCTGGCAATCAGTAGATTCATGTAGAAATTTATTACTTCATCGTTTAGCCAATTTAAGTCGGCTAACGTGCAAAGGTCCTTCCGCGTGATTCTTAAACCAAAGCCTTCCGCAAGAACTTCGCCTGGAGGATATGGTATGATGGCATTCTTCACTTCTTTCAACATTTCATTGGTCAACGTCGGCAACACTAGTTCTTCCTCCTCTCTATCATCTAGAACAGCCAAGTATAATTTCATAGAACGTGCCAGTTGTTCTTCCAAAGCTGCTTCTCGTGCGTATCTATTGTGCTTTGACAAGACGCAGGTCATCTTCTTTAATTCTTCAGCCTCTCTATGCCGTTGTTCAATCCGTTCGTTGTATCTCTTAGTAACTTGTGGAATAAAGTCTTGTCTCATGATGGGTTTCGCAGCAAGCTCGTCACGTAATGAATTAGTCGCAACAACTTCAATGGGTAACTTTGGTGTAGGTTTCATTAATCCACTGGTACTGGGTCTATCAATTGTAATTACTTTGTTGGATTGCTGATATGTTGTAATACCTTTCTTGGCGTAATTTAAAGTAGGAACTTTTTCTTTATCTGTCCTCGAATAGTTTGACATACAGACTCTATGATGGTATGACATTGGCACCTTAGACAAATTAGTGGTAGATGATTGCATCTTGTTGGATACCATAATTTCCGGTTGCTTTTCTAGATCGATCACTTCTATGGGTTTACGTGCAGGTTTATCCATAAATATTTGTATCCTATTTGGAAACAGATTTTGAAGCATTTCTTCATATTGATATTTCTCTTTTAATTGATTAGTTTTGGATAATGTGGGAGACTTGTGATAGACGTCCGGCATTCTATGTTTGTGATGGAAAAAGTGCTCCATTGGTTTGTGATTGTGATGCATCATAAAACAAGTAGACTTACAAGTGGGAGTTTTGTAATATTCGTAGGATTGCAGTTGCTTCTTATGAGTACCGTTCATCTGTGCACACGGTTTTATCGACGAACATTTCTGCTCACCCATATATACGATATCATCGTCATCACTGTCATCAATGGTAAAATATTGTTCCATTGTATGTGCTATATTACAATTGGATTTAAATTTCTTGGGTGTTATATATTCTTCTTCAAAGTTAAAGTCCTCAGAAGCTTTCCGTTTCTTAGAACCTTCATCTACCCATCCAAAGATCTTCTTCAGAAAATCAAATATCACGGACATTGTTAATACATATATATATCCTGGTCTTATTGTCCATTCAATATGTATTACTAATGTAGCTCAATCTAAAAAATAAAAAATAAGAAATTCTTACATATAATATACTCATTGATATAAACAAAATATCACAAAAATAGAAACTATGTAATAAAGTCAGAGTGTAATCAATAAAGGCATTTTTCATAAAAATTTTTAGTCACACAGCTCTAGCTACACAGCTTTTGTTTTTGATTAATATCAATGAGATACATAAGAAACATACAGGTAACTTTACAAGAGTATCTATGGCTATGTCTCATTTAACGCTCACAATTCTCATAAAATCATTTTATCCTTGTTGTTTATGTTAAACAAGAATAGTGCTTGCAAGCATTAAATGAAACATAGCTTAAAAAATAACGGATGATCACATGAACCTCCAGAGATTAAAATCAACATTTCTACTGGTTATACTAATTATATACCATACTGGAAAAGTTTCGTATTTATTAAAACCGATTCATTCTTTCCTTAAAATTTTGTGTTAATATTTAATATTTCTTAATATCTAAATAATTTATAAACAAATAAGTAAATAAGATTTATTTAAAATATATTTAAAAATTGCAATTCTAAGATAAATGAATAACTAATGCTAATGTTTTGTGAATTTTGCCATTTACTTCATCAGGGCAAGAAGCTCACTGATATAGTATCAGTATACTCCTAGCCCTGATAAAGTAAATGACAAGATTTATGAAACATTGGTATTAGCAATGAATAAAAGCATGGCGATAACCTGTAAACTTTCTTGTATATTTGAAGATAATATCCATTGAAATCTTAAAAGTATAAGTGAATAACATGTGTTAATTTAATTTGTCTTGAATATCAATTTTTTATATATTTTTAATACTTTCTAACATGTTTATCTTATATTAAATTAACACAAATTTTCCAATTATACATGTGAACTACAGATAGCAAGAGCTGTATTCCTTATATTTAACATTAATAATAGCAATAATAATAATAATTATTATTATATGCTTGTCCAATTCAAAGTCTTATAAACTTGAATATTAGAACATATAAATTTAAATTTATTTGAAGCTAAAAATCATAAAACTGTTCAGCAATAAGTATGAAATACAAGGATATTCCTTGACTTGTATCCATACTTGTATATATTTATAATTTTCAAAAGATTGTTAAAATAACTTACATCAGATCCTTTGGAAAAGGAAATTAGACAAAAGTACAAATAAGCAAATGCTCATTTGTATCTTGTTTGATTTCTGTTAAATTTCTTGTTGAGTATATAAGAATTTTTTTTATATTAAGAATCCAACCTAAAAGAAGAAGAATCATGGTTATTATGAAATTAAAACTTATACTGTACAAAATTATTACTAATTGAAATAATTTGCTTGTACTTTCTATACCAATGCATAAAAAAATTACTTATAATTGAAGGAAAATGATATGACTGAAATGAAACATATAATTTTACATTAGAGAAAAAAGAGAAAAAGGAAGGATAAAAAATACTATAGAAATATATATACTCTACAGAAAAACAACTTAGCTATACAACCTTAGATGCAAAATTGTTTAATTATAAAAACATAACAAATATCCTAACTAAAAAAGGCCGACATAAATATCATTGCATTTTAACAAAATATACGTTGAATACATCCCATCGATCAAAGGATATTTGTTATACACTCATACATTTAAATGTTTTTTCAAGTGTAAAAATCTAAAAAGCACCTGAGTAGGATAGCGCAGCAGTCGAATTAATTGTAAATAATACATAATTATATATTTTCGATTATATATATATGTATAGATATATATATATGCGAACGTATACGCATCGGTGTGACGACAAATTTACCTCATTGCGCGCATACGACGCACACCTGTTCCGGTTGATGCTTACTTTCAAGGATTGTGTTGAATTTGCCGTATGTGCGATACAGGGGAAACAAACTGCCATCTTAGACAATCTTGGAAAAAGGGAGACAGGCTTCCTGGCGCCGCCTGGATCTAGACACAGATCTAGGATACCGGAGAATTAAGGCCGCAGCACACACTTTTGCATGACGCATAGGAGAATCAACCAATCAGAGTTCTTCTTTTCCTCCCACTTCACAGAAGGGAAGCATTTTGATTGGTTTATTCTCTTATGCGTCATGCAAATGTGTGTGCTGCAACTTTAGGAGTTGCAAGCTTATTGACTATTGGCTACGCATCACATCTTGCCGCACGGTCGGTAAATGTTTCGCGTTTACCGTGCAGAAGTCATGACGAATGTGCCGGGTGCCCAGCAAGCTTGGCCAATTGTATCTCGTCATCGAGGACGACGAGAACCTGGGCCATTTATGTCAGAAGAAGAAAAAGTTGAAAAATCGCTTGAATAAAGGTAGACCTGTTTCGCCTCGTTTCGATGGTTTCGAGTGTTGCATTATCATTTTTGGAAAGCGTTGCCGGCTTCGACTGTGCCTAGTAAGCTTGGTTAAGTTTACCTCGTAATTGTAGACCGGGCCATTTATATTTTTTATATTAGAAGAAGATGGTTTTCGGAACACACAATTATGTCTCGTAAGTTCGTTCGGTCTATTTCAGTCTATTTTTTTCTGTGTTGATTTTGCATTTTTCGTAATCCTCAAAAAGCCGTCTCGATCTCGGTTGGTTTCGCTATCGCATAGGACTTGTATGGTCTTTATGGTCTCATCAGGTCTCAACTCTCATTGTCTTTTCATTTTAACTTACTCTTGTATTAAAAATAAGATGCGATGAAATATTATCATTGTAAAACTGCAGAATTTTGTGAGAACAATGTAATTACAATTGATTATAGTTTTTAAAAGCTATATGCCATAAGTTTTATTCTAATAAAGTAGTACTTTTGAAATACGATATGGTTCTCTACATTTGAAGTATATGTTTAAACAAATATTTATTATAACGACAAGCAGTTCATATTAGGTTAATTTTTTATTTTGTTCGTCTTAATTTTTTTCTTGCAGCTTGTAAAGAATTTTGTACTTTAAGAGAAATACACTAGAAAAACAAGATAGTCCCATGAATAATAATAAGGAAGGATTTATTGCTGTACATGTTGGTATGTAATTATTTAAGCATTATTTATAATTTATATTTGTATACACATTATAATGTACCATTTCTTTTATTGATAGGTGCTGGGCAGCATTCAGCATCACTCAAAGAAAAATATCAAAAATTATGTCGTGATGCATGCAAAGTTGTAAGATTTTCAAGTAATTTAACGAACTATAATACATATTTAATTTTTTCTAAATTCTATATTTTTCTTATAACTGTATGGTCTCTGTCAGGGAGCTCAAAGTTTAAAATCTAGTAGTAATGTATTGGATGCCGTGGTTGAAGCAGTAATGGTATTGGAAGATTCTCCTATGACAAATGCTGGATTTGGATCAAATCTCACATTGAATGGCACAGTAGAGTGTGACGCTAGTGTAATGGATGGTAGCAGTTTGCAATATGGTGCAGTTGGTGCAGTTAGTGGAATAAAAAATCCTGTCTTATTGGCAAAGCGTTTATGTGAACAGCAGTCCATTAAGTTTGCATATGGCAGAATTCCTCCTAGGTGATACTTTAGTTTTAATATGTTTACAATTATATTAAAATTATTGTTATATTAATTTTTATTCTTTATTAGCTTTTTAGTTGGAAATGGTGCACATATTTGGGCACATGAGATGGGCATACAAATTTTACCACCAGAACAGTTAATATCAAGTATATAAAATTATAACACAAATTTTTAAATCACAGAAATTGATTTATAATTTCTGTATATTATAATATTTATTTTTTATGTGCATTTTCTATTAATTTATCTAATGTATTTTCTAGTGAAAGCTCAAAAGATATATAAGCATTATAAAAGAAAATTAGAAAGCTGTAGTGCAGAAGTCCAAAAGGTATGAAGACGTTATTTTTCATATATATTTTTATTTTATTTTAAGTAAAATTTATTATTTGTTATGCTAATAGTGTGCAAAGAAAAGGATGGACACAGTAGGAGCAATATGTGTTGATAATAGTGGAAATATCGCTGCAGCTTGCTCGAGCGGTGGTATAATTTTAAAATATCCAGGAAGAGTTGGACAGGTATGATTTGTTTATTAATTGTATTATTGTATAACATATTATTAATTGTTTTAATATAAATTTTGTTGCATGTTTTATCATAGTTTATCAAACTTTTTAAATTCTAGGCTGGAGTATGGGGTTGTGGTACCTGGGCTTGCAAAGATACTTCGTATTCAGTAGGCACTAGTACTTCAGGTTGTGGAGAGCATCTTGTGCGCACTTCATTAGCACGTACAGTTGCAGAAGCTATTTCAGACACATCTTGTCCAACTACAAGTTTGCATCGTGCGATGAGCACCGATTTCATCGGTGCGCCACAAATTTAGCATAATTATGATAGCAATAGTGGTGATCAATAAAAGCAATGACAGTCTTTTTATACTTTCTCTCTAGATTCGAAATTTCTCTATGGACTTGAACAAAAGCTTGGAGGTGTCATCGCTGTACGATATTCTCCACAAGAAGGTTTAGGCGATTTTCTCTGGAGCCATTCCACAAATTCTATGATAATAGGTTATATGAATACATGTGAAAGTGCATCAATGGTACATATTACTTTTTTTTGCCTAATATTGTAAAAATATATATATATATACATTAAAAAAATTTTCTTAGAATATTTTAGCCACAATAAATCCAAAATCGAAATTAGAAAGGAATCACCAATTCTTTTAAATTTTGATGTAATCATACATGTTTGATAAATCATTTATGTGATGTCCCTTTATGAATGATAAAGTCACAAAATAAATGAATAACATTAATATTTCTATATATGTGACAGTATTTATTGGTTTATTAGAATACTTGCATATTAAATTGAACTAAAATTAATGATTTAGGCAGTCACTTTCAATATTTTGTTTTTGTTTTATTTAATTTGTTGTATTTTAATGTTTTTTTATATAGAAAAATATATAAGTATATAAAATTTCATATTTAAATGTAACATTTCTAATATAAAATTCATATATTCTATATGTAACTACATTTTTTATAATATTATATATAATTATTGTGATTTTGTTAAAATTCCATGATAGCAACAAATGAATTTTCAGATTTAGAGCACCAACTTTGTATTAAATCACTTTAAAAGTTCAAACAGTGATCATAAAGTTTCAATTCGTAGGCTAATGTTATTAATATAAAATATGAGAGTCAGATTTATTAAAAAAAAATTTTATTTTTGTTTATAGAGTTACATGTCAGCTTTATCACCACATGAAGTAGGTAAGAAAGCTATTGTTGAAGGAGTGTGCTTTAAATTAACAGGATTTGATAAGGTCTGAGAACAATTGTATTAATGAAAAGATTTTTCACAAAAATCAAACAGAAAGTTCAATTTTCAGAAAGCAAAGCTTATCGTGAAATCGTATATTATACAAATATAATAATTTTTATCTAGACATGATTATATAAAATATTAAATAAAACATAAAAGCTATTAAGGTATAAAAATTAACTCTCAGGTCTTGGTTAATATTTTGAAGATTTATTTAAAAGAAATAAAAAATCTTTGAATTTGTTTGATTCTTGCGAAAATTTGGTTTATTACTCATTTATGCTACATTTTACATGTATCCTTTTTATAACATTAATAATAATAAAGATAACGAAAGAAATATCATTTAAAGTATAAAGTAATAATTTCTTCTTTTTATTTACAAAATTTTACAAATTATTAATCTTAACAAAAATATTCTTTACAACTATTAAATTCTTATATTTCTTGATTTTTATTTGATACTTCACATTACTTAATGGAAGAAATTGTATACGATGTGGCTATTAATAAAGATTTTTATGTAAGATATATGTATGTATATATATATATAAAACCATATATATATATATACATAATGAACTTATTTGGTTTTTGTGGAAAATCCTTCAATTATACACATACGTCATTTTAGATGTAATAAGCTTTTATAAAAAATTATAATTTAAAATACTCTATATACAAAATTTTTATACAAAATCATTAATTTAATGAAATATGTCAATGCTGCCAAATTGAATCATTTTCCATAATCATAACTTTATACAGTAAACAAATTTTTCCAACTTTTATATTACTGTATATTTTATAGTCAACTTATATAAATATAATTATCACTATCAACAACGAATCTAGATAACAGTTGAAATAATCTTTCGTTTTATCCTAAACAAGTATTTCACCTATTATATAATACATATATGCCCAATTACAATCAATAGAGTTTAGATAGAACTAAAGTGATATCGAAGTCATTTATTAAATATAGTTTTTGCTAATTATAAGTATTTCACCATTTTGAATAAGATTACAAAATATATTTAAAGTTAAATAACGTAAAGTGAGTTCAAGTTATTCACGAATACAGTATTTAATACGAAATTGAAAAGATTTTATTACGATTTATAATTAGTTATAAATTGACTATTTTTATTATTTACATATTGTATTATTTACGTACTTTCATATAATACTATAAAGAAAAAAAATATCGCATGTAATATAGTTTCGAATAAATTTGTGACTCTATTTATTATAATTAGACATGTGCATTTTAATTAATATAAATATGTATATTCTCTCGATAAACTAATCTTTTTCTTCCTTTTTGATGGAAGAAAATTTACGATTATAGAATCATAGTATTTTAATTTATATTAAATTGACTTCGAGATGATTACTTTGAAATATTATATACAATTTTTTTATAAACTGCCTATGTCGTTAAATCGTTTTAATTTCTCCGGGAATACATCTTTAAAGAGTACCGGATCTGCGCGAAATTCAACTGATTCCAATGGCATAGTTCCATAAATAGAAGAAAATTTGTTTATACACTGTGTACGTTCCACCATATGCGTCAAATCCGCAGATAACATTTCAGTATTGGTACACTCGGGACATCGGAATTTTTTCTTTGGTGTTACCTATAAGATTTTATATAATTTTTAGATAATGCCAGTACATTGACCGAAAGTCTTACCTTTAATGGAGCTTTTCCAGTAATATTTGCTACCAAAAAATTCATTGCGATATCCTCGCAATTCATGTGTTCATCAACCCATTCCTTTATGTCTCCGGGCATGGCTGTAGTATACATGTAATTCCAATACTGAAAGATACATTGAGAAAGACTTATAGTTTTATACGAATTGTATAATTCCAATACTCATACAAAAAATAGTGTAATTTACTTTGTTGGATTAACTTATATAATCTTTGTGAGGATAACAGGAGAGGATGTTAGTTTTTTGAAAAAATAAAATCCTAGGAGTTTTATAATAATGTGCGGCCTGAAATATTAAATAAAAATGTTAGGTACACAAAGCAATAATGCGTCCAATCTCTTGAGCAAAGAACAGTATAAGTGTTCGTAGTATAAGCTTACTTTATGATGAAAAGCTGCTCCTGTTAATACCATAGAAATACTGTTCGTCCATTCGCTTTCATATTTCCAGCAATTAGTACCATTATCCCACATATGTAAGCGAGATGGAAATCCAACGATTCTATCTGGAAATTCCCTCCATACCTAACAATTTATATGTTTTATTAATGTATATCTTTGTTCAATTGTTATTAGAAAAGATAATATAAATATACAACATGTATGTAACATATTATATGTGTATATATTTTTGGGACTACATAATTATTTCAAGTATACCTCATAAGCAAATTCTACTTCATCAGCAGTCAACATAATAATATCATCATCTATTGATAATACTGCTTCGGTTTCAATCTCATCATATGGATAAAATCGATTAGATAATTTATTTTCTTTCGTTTGTATTACTTTTAATGGCTTACTAACTTTCGGCCATCTAGTAGCTATAACATTAAATTAGTAAAATTAACGTATGATGTGTAATGTTTGAAGCAGACACTCAAGATGTTAAGATATAATCTTACAATGTGGTGGATCTTTGTGCTGATTATTCCAAATTACTAGAACTTTGGACAGACTCGGTACCTTCACGAGTTTATTAATCAATAAGAACAATAACTCCAATCTGTCATACGTTAATATTACAGCAGTAAAACCACGCGTTTTAGGAGCAGTCACTGGTAAAAAAAGTGGTGAAGGCTTTCCCTGTATAAAAGAAACAATTTGTTTGATTCACGAAAGATTTGAGTTTTCTTGTTTTAGTAATGATCCACCTTATAGGATGGTACATTCCAATATGTATAATCTCGTGTCAAATGTGGAAATACACGATCCGCAAGTATTTCTAGTGTAGTTTCGGTAATCTTCTCCATTGAACTAAAATAATGATTATAAAGCCATGCATTTTGTTCTTGCATGTCCATAATACGTTGAGGAGATATCTTTTTTAGCAGTTGTACTGTTAATAAAATGTCAACTTCACGTATAAAAACAGCAGCTCTGATATAATAAGAAAAAATTAGTATATATTGAAAAGTAGTGCAGCAGATATTAATTTATTATATAAATGCATCTTACTTGGTCCAATCGATTACATCATGAAATGGCATTATGAGAAAATCAGCTATAACCACAGGTATACAACCAGCAGCCATTGCATCCAAAAGCACACTTTGGGCAAGTCTAGCGCCACGGATTATTAGACAAAACGTTCCAGTCTAAAAGAACATAAAGTACCTTCAATTATATTATATATTAATAAAGAAAAATATTTTGCATGTGTATTAAATATGATTTTATTACTTGTAGAGTATCAGGATACTTGTATATATCCTCTCCTATACAACGTATTGTATTATTCATTGGATTAAAATGCAGACATGGACCTAGTACCAAAATGTCTTTTGGATATGTTGTTTTTATTTCCATTAAATCTTGCTCAAAAGCATTATTAATGTTGATTTGTGAAGATATTACTAACCATATTCTGAAATAGAAAATAATTATACATACATACACATTTTATATATATGCGTGTAAAAATATATAAAACAATGGAAGATATTACCTCATATTACTATGATTCGTTTTCAAATTATTTACAAGTGGACTGTAAATTGGTAAACTAATGTCAAAGCTAGGTCTGTATGTCAATGATGACATTCCAGCACCTGCAATTATTGCTCTTCCTACTGGTACATCAATGATAGTGTTGTAGTCTGGTACAGTTCCAGGTACCATGTTAAAAATTAAATGATTTTCTCCTTTGTTCCAGAAAGGTAATGTTCTTAGTGCCTGAGAGACTTCTTGCAATCTCAATCTATTCTGATTGAGAGTATCAATGGAAGGAATAAAAATACAAGCTTCGTATGGATTAGGAGTATAAAATTTACTGTTGATAATAGCATTCAGAATTTGATAGAATTCTTTCGTCATCTGTCCAGTTATCGATCTACCCATGGAGTCCAAGTATATTTTGAGTGGATAAACATATACCAGAAGTTTGTTCCCCTGGCTGCCACATCGGTACACATTGAAACAAGTGAAATATGTGCAGGAAGAATTGGTTACATCTGCAGTACTCGAGTCAGCAGGTAATGTTTGAATAGGTAAGGTATTTATATCATTCAACGTTATAGGAACATGTTCGGTATGTTTTTGCGTGCTACCAAATTTAAAAATATGATATACTGAAATCAGTACAGTGAATAATGTAAATGACAATAAACATATCACAAAGATATTGTGATAATGGTATGAGACTCTGTTGGCTTTATGTGATATACGTGCTGGTAATACCATCTCTTTCTCTTTCTT
This sequence comes from Cyphomyrmex costatus, assembly GCF_001594065.2. Taxonomy (NCBI): domain Eukaryota; kingdom Metazoa; phylum Arthropoda; class Insecta; order Hymenoptera; family Formicidae; genus Cyphomyrmex; species Cyphomyrmex costatus. The sequence continues at coordinate 17,569 of NW_017275207.1, forward strand.
CTCACAAGATATTGAAAAATATTTTGTTTTATAAAAATCTTATACATTCAAGTATATAAATCTTCCTTGTAATAATTTCAAACACATTAGCACAGAATATACGAGGAGAGCTGTCAGCTAGCATGTATAAATATTTATCTCAGTATGTATACAATTAAAAATTCTCATTATTAAAATGATACTCCTTCTTTTTTATTAAAAAAAATTGCCAATAGACTGTTGATGTAAAATTAATAATATTCATAATATAAACACGATGTATACATAAACCTCTGTCACACTCTTCAAATTTTTCAGCTTCTGGCTTCTGCTGAGTAGCGAGTACTCAGCTGCTCAATCCTCAGATCTGAAATTATAGTGAGGTTATGTTCGTAAAGTATGTTCATTTTCTTTGTAAACTGCTTTCAGTATAAAGGTCAATTCACAAATAACCGTATACAGCGTACTGATAAATGGTTTGCTCTTTTTAACTAAAATTTTTTTCTCCAGTAAAAAAGAGGAATCGTTTAAATTTCGATAAAAATACATTCAATTAATGTATTTTTTTCGGTAAAAGTAAAACAGGTTTGAGAAAAGAAAAAAATCTCAAAATATAAGATCGGATATTGAGAATCGAGCATTACGGGCATAACGTCGTATGTTGAAAACGCCGCCATTGGGACGTCCGCGGAAAGGAACATGGCGGCGGTGACAAGCTGGTGACAATCTGATATGGGATGGGCGTCGCGCAGCTAAACGTAGGAACGCAGCTTTTTTTCTCCCGCCGTAATGATAATGAGTGGTGATACCGCGACGTATAAACATGGCGATCATTTGACACTGCAGTCGTCCTCCGATCCAGACGAGTCGCGGTTACTGCTGCTACTCTTATTACTACTGGGGTACTGGGGTTCGTGCGGGGGTAGCGGTACACACATAGTTCGATCTTAACTAACAATTTCCGTGATACACATACGAGGCCTCGCGAGCGTTGTCGGGACGGCGCGAGATCGCATAAAGAATATCTCTTGCCAAGAGCACCGCGGAGAGCCTGTCGGGGGTGACGCATAGCGAACGTTCCGGAGCCTGCGACGCGGCATCGAAGAAGGAGCGACGCGCGTCGTGTGCGTTAAGATGGCCCGGGAGTACGATCATCTGTTCAAGCTGCTCATCATAGGAGACAGCGGTAAATATACACGCGTGTGTAACACCACCATGCCAAACCGTCTTGCGATGACGCACAATTCTCTGGTCTTTATTAGCCTTATTCTCTTGCGCTTTATGTTTAAACCTCCTTTGTTTCGCCTATTTTTCCTCCTCTCTTTCCCCCCCCCCCCCCCCCCCCCC
>NW_017275207.1:19031-32344 GCF_001594065.2 Cyphomyrmex costatus
CCCCCCCCCCCTCCCGTCCCTTTCGTAAATTTCATTCCGGATGAGAGGAAGATGTAAAAAGCACAAAAAAAAGAGCACGGATTGTTGCGCGGAGCGTTGCTGTCGTCCGTCGGTGCAAGCTGATCGCCTGTCATTACACAGTTTTAGCGGCAGTTTATTAAATGATGAGCCTGACAATGGATACATGTCGGCTATCCATTACACCGCCGGCGCGGCTTATTGTTCGATTTCATGATGCGAAAATTGTTCTTCCTGCGCGACAGATTTAGAATAGTAGTAGAAGATAATGCATTGTGTCACGATAATGGGAAACTGAAAATAATTAAGAGACAAAGATATTTATTATCATTTATTTCTCATAATTTTCACTCTTATTAATATGGTGATTGGAAAATTATGCATTTATACTTCATTCTCTTTCTTCCTGTTTTCTTTTTCTCAATTATCGATTGTATCTTTTGTGTGTTTTATTTAAGGTTAAGTCTCCCTTTTTTTATTCTACTTAATGTAGATCGAAGTAATTAACTTGATGTGATACAAAGCATTTTATATTAGAGTAATGTATGGAAACATATGTTTATCAAAGATTTTATCATGAAGATATTCATACTTTTTTACATTTGTCAAATAACTTATTTATAAACACTTTAATATATATATACATATAATGTTCTCTTTTGTCTTTAAAGCATAAGTAAAAGCTTGCTCTTCTATCTAATTTAGCATAGATAAAAGTAATTAACTTGATGCAATATAAAGCCTCTTGTGTATGTATTAGAGTAACATATGCAAACATATGTTGCCTTCAAAGCATGATTTTATCATGAAAATATTCATATCTTTTTTATATTTGTTAAACAACTTATTTATAAATATTTATATATATACCATATATATATATAATATTTTCTCTTTTGTCTTTGAAGCCTAGGTATAAAAATTTGCTCTTTTCTTTTATTTAATTTAATATTGATAGAAATAATTAATTCTATATGATAGAAATCATCTTGTATTGGAGTCATATGGGTACATATATTTCTTAAAATATAATTTTATCCTAAAGATATTGATATCTTTATATGTTTCAAGTAATTTATAAATACCTTAATATAATTATATGTATGTATGTATGTATATACACCCATCCATCCTTCACACACACACACACACATATAATATTAAAAGAGAAAATATTTTATATAAAAAATATTTCCTCTTTTGTTTTTAAAGCATAGATAAAAGCTTGCTTTTTTAATTTAGTGTAGATAGAGGTAATTAATTCTGTGTAATATAAGCATTTTATATTAGAGTTATGTAGAGATATATGTTCGTCAAAGTGTAATTTTTTTTATCGTGAAGATATTTGTACTTTTTAAATAATTTTTAAATATTTGTATACATCTTAATATATACATATGAAATATATTTTTTCTTTTGTCTTTAAGGCGTAGGTAAAAGCTCGCTGCTTCTAAGATTCGCTGACAATACCTTCAATGGCAGTTATATAACTACAATAGGAGTGGACTTTAAGATACAAACTGTGGAAGTAGATGGTGAGCGAGTAAAGCTGCAAATTTGGGATACCGCTGGACAAGAACGTTTCCGGACAATAACTTCAACTTACTATAGAGGAACACACGGCGTTATAGTTGTGTATGATGTGACCAGCGGTGATACCTTTGCGAACGTTAAACGGTGGTTACATGAAATTGAACAGAATTGTGATGTAGTTAACAGGGTACTGGTAGGAAATAAAAATGACGCACCTAATCAAAAGGTGGTGTTAACAGAAGATGCACAAAGATTTGCTAATCAAATGGGAATCCAGTTGTTTGAAACTTCCGCTAAGGACAATATCAATGTTGAAGAGGTATTTATTGCATCACATTGGCTTTTTTTTTTATTAATTTATAAAGCTATAAAATAAAACTAGAAACTTTCAGCTTTTATTTCACAATTTTCTTTTCTTATATTGATAAAGATAATTTTATTGAATTTTATTCAACTTCAAAAATATTTTAAAGTTAATTAAAAATTAATATATTATACTTTACTGTAGTTTAATAAATTACTTGCAGATGTTTATGGCGATAACGCGGCAAGTATTGCGGACCAAAAAAGAGCGCAAGGAACGGCAAGCCATACAGACTAATGAGACAGTCAACTTAAGAAAAAGCACAAAACAGCATAGGAAAAAATGTTGTTAGCGAGCGTTGTATAAGCACGCTACTCTCTATAAACGAAATATTCTTTGATACAATAATTAGGACAGAATAAAACAGAGAGCATGTGTTAAGTATTACGAGCGGACATGAGACGCTGGAAACCCTGATATTTTCTAACACTGAGTTTTGTATTCCAATTACGATACCTAAGATTGTATCCTAACTAAAGTATACTTTTTTGACGTTAGTATTTAACATAGTAGAATCGAAATATCGAACGAGCGCGTAGGGCTTATTTAGTGAAAATGATCGTCTGTGCGGCATTCTTTTTTAACACGTTAAATATTTTCGCGTGCTGCGTTGAAGAACAAAGGCCTATTCATTTGTAATACTTACGAAGGGGTAACTCTCACTCACGCGTATATTAAAAATCATCATTTTATACACACATTTTATACACAAACGCGTTTCACATCATAATCATTAAATGAAACATCGTAAGTGACGAACATTATTACGAGCATCTTCCGCTTATTTTTGTTTTTATCGTATAATTTTGGTCGTAGTAAAATTTTGCTACATTTAACAATGAGTTACCATATGCTAAATAAGTCGTATTTAGAGCGAGTAGGATTAAAGTTTCTTGAACAAACGAGCGACGAATATTGTTAGCTGGTCCAAATAATTCTTAGGACATTTTAGTAAAATTAAGGTTCCTGCAATTTAATGACGCTTTCATAATACGTTCTAAAAGATTCAGTTTAATCGAATACATGGAATGTATTAGGGATATGCAACGGCATGTAAAAAAAATTATGTAAAAAAAAAGACTGCTATACGAAAACTGCAAAAAATTGCTTGGTCGTGTGAAATTTAATATACTCCTGTTGTATTCGAAAGTTATACCACTGTCCGAAGACTAATCGATGATTTATTTCCAATAGCCACATTTACAATATGTATTTCGTAAAATTTTATATTTAGTTACAATTAATTTATATTAAAATTTTAAAATTGTGGAATTTGTGAACATCAAATTTGTATATGAAACAATATTTATAAAAGCATATTTTAAGAAAGTTTTAAATAATACCTAATAAAACTGAATACAACCGTCTCTTTATACTTTTTTAAGAGTGATAAATTTATTAGCCAAAAGTATCAATTATATGTTATTGTTTCCAAGACATTGGAATATGCAGTATTTATATCGCGTGCATTGTTATACGTTAATAAAATATTAAACAGTATTATCTCATTTTTTTAATTGTATGTCTGTCTCTCAATAGTTTTGTAACGAGGGAAAGATGAAAAGCTTGTAAACGTCCGAATTTTATGTACTCAAATATATAAATACGCAAGTATTTCAAATTGTTCATGCATTTGCAACGAATAGACACACATGCACACGCATACACACGATTAAATATTTATTGCAGAAGGGTAGATAGCAAGATGATAAAATATAACGATATCGGTCATGTCCAGCTATGACAGAAGCTGTCTGTATTAATCTGTGATAATAGTTAAGGTAATGTCGCCAGCTGCCACTGTAATACTGCTGTGTGTACCTACTTCCTGCTCCCTGTGTTGTAATATCGCTATTATTTTTCTTTTCTTTTTTTTTAGTACCCAATTACATATCTCCCTTAGAGGCAATAAAGCGGCATCCTACATTGTGTACATATTCTCAACTTGCCAGTTTTAGTGGCATATTCACGAAGTATTTCAATCGAGCATATTCAATCTTGTTTACTGTTATACAGTTACGACGTTGTAATATTATTATACATATGATTATAAATAAATAGGAGTCTACATGTATGTACCAAACAAGTATTGCCTTCACTTCTGTATGTTGAATTGATTTCTACTCCACTTGGACGTGTGTATTTTTTACATATTATTTGAAATATGTAAATATATAGCGAAAGCTTTAAATTCACATAATTCAAACAAACGAACCCAAGCTATATATGATCAATTCAGGTAATGCTCAAAGATTCGCGCCTCAGTGTATTGTCTTGCTTGAATACAAATTTGAACTGAACGAATATACTACATAGTATTATTGTAACATGTGGGCATTGCTTCAGAAATAAATTTATAACAAAAATATAACACGAGAAGTTTATTTAAACATTATAAATACTTATTTAATCTAATCTTATTGTTTTTAAATTAGAAGTTTTCGTCATTTTTCATTAATTTTTGTTAGTCAAACTTAATCATTATAGTCTTCACGTATTTCTATCTAAAAAAAGCTTACTGATAGTAAAGTCAATTCTACGGTTGCGTAAGCGTAGTTGTGATTGTAGAATTAAAACAAATATTGACGAATCTCTCTCATATCGAATATGAGAAGAATATATATTCTACTGTGATTGGCCAATTCTTATGATTACGTTTACAGACTGAAAAAAGAGTTTAGTAATAGCTATCAAATGTTTAGTGAAATAATGCCAATTAAATAATGTTTGGTTAATATAACTAAATATAATTTTACCTTTACAAATACGCATATTTAGTAAATTACTATTACTAAATGATATTATCAACGATAATGTTTACATAAATATTTGTAAAGATAAAATTATATTTAGTTATATTAATCAAACATTTAATTGGCATTATATTTCACTAAACATTTGATAGTTTACTACCAAACTCTTTTTTTCAGTGCGCAATTATAGAATGGACTTGAGACACAAAAACGCGTGATCTTCATATAAATACGTTATGCAAGCTTGTTTATAACAAGAATGATAATAATCATTATAACAATCTTTATAATGAAACTTTTCATTATAATTATTATAACGAAATAATAATTATAATAAAAACATAAAACGTCTATAACTTATAGAAATAAAGCCAAGTAGAACAAATATTTATATAAAATTTTGTGTCGTTTTTATATCCCGAATTCATTTCTGAAATTATGCTACATATTATGAAATATTTAATATAATATGCTCGAGTTTGAAAAATATTAATAATTTATATAATTCATGATGAAAATTTAATTACCAGAAAGTTCTATTTAAAACGCATTATCTTATTTATGCGTGAAGAAAGATATTGATTCACACTTATGACCTGTTATTGCTGTTACTTGCGAAAGTAACGATTTCGAAATTTACCGACGACGAAGCGCTATATAGGTAGCAACAGATCCATGCAAAGAGAAGATAAAAATATATTTAATAAGAGAGTAAATAAGCGATGATGCTCTTTTATGTCTGAGCATGCACAGGTATTTTCAAGAAAAAAATGCTATATACAAGTAATAATAAATAATTTTTTATAATTTTTCTTAAATTATAAAATGTATCTATATTATTTATATTATACGTCTTTTATAATGAATATAATAAATTAAAATAAACTAAGAAAGGTTTTATGAACGTAGAATATCAGAACACAATTTTTTACTTCACTACTGTTAATGTAGAAAATATAACTATAGAAAGATTTATACTTTATTATTTATTCGAGAGATTTCATAATGGCATTCTTGCTGCCATCTCATTTATTTTAAATATGCTTTTAACTTTCGTATCCATCATCCTTTTTTGTAGTTTTCACAGAATTATTATTATTGCCTTCATATATCATTATTATTTTACTAATTGCAATTGAACACTTTTAATATTACATCCATAAGAAAAATTGTTAGTCTTTTTGGACGGTATAATAAAAATGCATGCGTATTCTTTATTATTGACGTAACATGCAAATAATTTCCTCTTTAATGTTAGATTAATAAGAAATTATCCGATTTATTCCGCGCGCGGGAATAGTGAAATGGCCCCGTTGTATTTGCAATTGTTTTGCATAATGAATATGTGCAAGCCGCTGCTGATGCATCGATCGAATGAACATCTGGAATAAATAAAAATATTTCTCACTCACACCCGTAAAATATCTTGATTCACGCGAATCGCGTGATTTCTTGAAAGTTCTGATAAAACATAGATGTCAATTAAAATTAACATCAAAACCGTTCTGTCTTTTAAAATAAAAACCGTTACATGTAAAAAAAATTTAATCGTAATCGTTAAGTCGTATATAAGCAAATCGACCAATCACAGTCAAAACTGTGGTTTTATGTTTTAGAATACTCGCTTATGATTAGTCGATATGCTTACGATATTATACGATTGTGCGATTAAAGGCACACAGAAAAACTTATAAATTAAATAAGACGTAAGCAATAAGAAAATAAACACATTTTTTTAATTTGCTACTGCTCCAACAATAAAAGATATTACAATAAACAATAAATTCCTAGAATATTATATGAATATTTACTTATCCTTTTTAATATTCATACAACATTCTAGAAATATGGTATTTTATAGGATGCTTATATACTATTACGATGTCTACTCTGTGACTGCAATTCGTTTAATGCTTACGTTTTATTACTTAAATTCTTTTTGTGTGTCCATGGCTCTAAATTTTTTCACATGTGATGACCTTGAAACTACCCAGATAGCACACATGTTCAAAATCAGGACGTAATAAGATACTTTAATTGTGTATAATGTCTACTATGTCTTTTAGGTCGGTATCCATAGCTGATTCTTATTTTTTTACACTCAAAATAAATATATATTCGAACGTTAAAGACGGAGAAAGCGAAGATGTTAAGTACAAACAGTGCAAGAAATGCGAACAGTTCTTATATAATACACATCTTAAGATATTAGGCCTGCTCTTTTTGGCTGAAAACTTATGCACCAGTTCATCTTTTTTTCCTTTCTGTTCTGCTGGAAAGAAAACAAAGAAAAATGGACAAAAGTTCAGTCAAAAAGAATAGACCTATTGTAACATCTCAAGATATAATTACTTCATAGACGGTTTTAAAATAAGAATGGATTATATATAAATAATTAAATTTGTCAAATATATGTACTTGGGCAAACAGTTTGCGTAAGCACATTTGACAAATTTAATTGAACGTGTGTGGCTGATGTTAGACATCAAATTTTCTTCAAAGATTGATAAATAAAAAAACTGATGTAATAGTCATTTATTTACATAGAGATATAAATTGCTTAATTCAATAATAATATAAGAAACTGTACATATATATGTTGAGAACATCACACTGTGCGTGATGACAAAATTCTTCACGCTTATTATACGTGTCTAGGATCGATGAAAACACACTATGATATGATTCGACTTTCCAGCACAATCCTTCAATTCCATTAATTAGCGTTACGAACTGTCTCGTAAGTTGTTATAAAACGACGCTGCTTAAATATTTGTCGAAATTTGTACCCAAACGTGAGTGAGCATCAATTTTTGTACGGACAATCTAACAAATAATATTATATATGAACCGTATACATCTTAATTAAGATATAATGCATAATGATTAATCATTGTACATTATATGTATCTCATAACATGTCCGTTTATCACAGAATTTATTGTGTATCGCGTCGTGAATAATTCTCCACGATACATTTTATACATAAATCTTATAATTACGTAATATGTACGGTTATTTTTTCGAATATAAAGTCACCGTGGTGTCTCAGCTAGTCGATCGAGATGTTTGTTTGTTTTTGAACATTCAAAGCTTTCTTACAAGATTTGCTGCGCGTAATTACACATATAACTGTAGAAGGACATCAAGAAGAATCGACCGAATATCCATTATACTGGTAGACCGAAAATTTATCGGGCGCAAAATAAACGACGGATAAGAATTATCGCTCGATTCCTGAACTCTCGAAAGATCTCTCCGAAGACGAAAATCGTCGCGCGTAGCGTCTTCTCGAAAAAGGGGAAAAAATTGTAAAAATTGAACAAAAGAAAAAGAGGGGGATAAAGAGAATGACATTATACACGAGCGATTGTGTGCTGAGAGAGAGAGGATTTAGTATTATTTCGAGTACATCGAGGGCGAATCGGCAGCGGCATTTCAGAATTTCGGCAAGCGAGGTAGTATCACGCGCGATGTGGTCCGGGGTGCGCACCGTGTATCTCACCCTCACCCTCGGTCCCTCCTGCCCTCCCACCACGCAACGAAAACTTAAAAATGCCGCCGCAGCGCAACCCGAATCGATATTCGCCGGTGCAGTCACGTGGCACGGTTTCGTGCCGCGCGGGCCAATGAGCGGCCGCGACTAGCGGAGCTCGCTCCGCCTGTGCTCCACGGTACGACGACACGACATCTGCGTTTGGGTAGGCGGAACAACAGTCCGCGGCTGGTAGCGCACCGGTTCACAGTAGGTGATGTTCCGCTCTGCGGGCGGTCCACGTTAAGTGACCCCGACACGGTATACGTCGAACGTCGTCGGCGACGGGCGTTTAACCAGCAGCAGCAACAGCAGCCGCGACGACAACAAAGGACAACGACGTCAACGGGAAATAAGCGAGACCGAGAACGGCATCACGACGTCGACACGTGAACAAGGCATCCAGCGCGCTGTCGCTCAACTCAACGCTGTCGCCGTCCCTTTCGGCACGCGTACATACATTACGCACGCATCGTAATACGTGTGTGTACCGTCTCTGTGTGTGGTGCCCTATCGTCCACCGGAAGAAGCGCGCGGGGCCGCGACTCGTAAGCGACCCCGCGTATTTACTCGTGTATACATACATATTCGCCGTACGTGGTAGAGTTGGTCGTCGTCTCGCGTGCAAAAAAAGAGTTAGCCAGCCGTCGTGGCTACGGAACAGAGTGAGAGAGTAGAGGAAGTGACTGCGGTGTACGCGACGGAGATCGAGAGCGCCGAGTAGGAGGACGAAGCGGGGACGAGGCGGGGCAGCGGGTTGGTGTAAGAAGGAGAGGAGGAGCGGTGAGGGAGCAAGACGGATACAGAACGGGAGATAAAGAGAGTGAGAGAGGGACTCGCGCCGCGCGCGCGACGAGGACGGAGCGAGAGTGAGAGAGAGTGAGTGAGTGAGTGAGTGAGGAGGGTGTAAGGAGGGAACACGAGCAAGGAGTCCAGACGGTATACGCGATATGGTGTTTCTATACGCGAAGGAATGGTGCTTTCGTGAAAAGTAACTCTCTCGGACGTGTGCGACGCGGTACGCGCGGCTTGCCGTATGAATATAGGCGCGAATAAGTCGCGCGCGTCGATATATATCGGTGCTGATCGTCGGAACGAGGAGCTTCCACGGTCGATCGCGAGATAAATCCCGCTGTGTCCGTCCCCCTTCCGAACACGACGATCACAGAGACGATCACGTCGTGGATCGTCGCGCGCTGCTGATCCGTGCGATCCGTGCCGTCGCGTCGGCGTCGACGCGGCCGCTGCGTAAGCGCGCCGATCGATAATCGCGATCGATATATCGGGATTCCCGCGCGCGCGTTTGTTTGTGGAGTGGTACATATATCATATCGGATACGTGTCGCGGTACGTGCGCGCGCGCGCTCGCCCGCGCGGAAAAACTCTTATTATGCGACTACCGAAGTCGCGCCATAACCGGGAACGGCGGGGATCGGATTAACCGAGAAGATAGAACGCAAGACGCGGAGAAGAAGCGGCTGCGGCGGAGGCGGCGGCGGCGGCGGCGGCGGCGGCGGCGGAAGAAGGAGAGGAGGAGGAGGAGGAGCTGGAGGAGAAAGAAGAAGAAAGATTTCAAGATAGAGGGAGATAATCACCACGACGGACGAGGACACGACGACGAGCGCTCGTCGTCGGTTGCCGCGGCGGAGTCGTTGCGCGTAAGGCTTCGCCGCGCGGCAGCTGCGGCGGAAGCGTCGGCGGCGGCATTGGCAGCGTCGGTGGCGGCGGCGACGGCGACGGGGTCGGGCTCGCAGGACGACGAACACGACGACGAGGACGAGGAGGACGATAGCGACGACGCGATGATGGAGGAGAGCCAGCTGTTGATGACTGAACTTCCGTCGCCGTTGACGCCAAGCGCCGGTCGCGGCGGGACGACGTTGCTCCATCGTCCGGGCCACTACTACCACCTGCACCAGCCGCACCTGGCGATCCCGACGTCGCAGAACCAGGCGATCCTTCAGCACAACTCCGGCAGCACGGCGCCGCATTACGGCACCGACGGCAATGGCGCCTGCGGTGGCGGCGGCGGCACCGCGGGAGGCGGCGCGACCGCTGCCGCCGCCGCCGCCGCCGCCGCTGCCGCTGCCGGTCTACCGTCTGCCTACACCGTCAGCCAGGGTGGCATCTCCTCCCGGCATCACCAGCTGCACCCGCATCAGGTGCATCAACGCGGCACCGCGGTAACGCACGGCCAGCCCGCCGCGAGCACCCACGTGTCCTCCCTCTATCCGGAGATTCTCGCGCTCATCTTCAGCTACCTGGACGTCCGCGACAAAGGACGCGCCGCTCAAGTGTGCACCACGTGGCGGGACGCCGCCTATTATCGCTCGGTCTGGCGAGGAGTGGAGGCGCGGCTGCACCTCAGGAAACAGGCGCCGGCGTTGTTCGCCAGTCTGGTAAGACGTGGCGTGAAGAAGGTACAGGTGTTGTCCTTGCGACGCGGCCTCAGCGACGTTCTGAAGGGCGTGCCGAATCTCGAGGCGCTCAACTTGTCCGGCTGCTACAACATCACCGACTCCGGTATCACGAACGCTTTTTGTCAGGAGTACCCGTCCCTCATCGAGCTCAACCTATCGCTCTGCAAGCAAGTGACCGACACCTCGCTCAGCAGGATAGCGCAGTTCCTGAAGAATCTCGAGCATCTCGAACTGGGCGGCTGCTGTAACATCACCAACACCGGCTTGCTGCTGATCGCATGGGGCCTGAAGAAACTCAAGCGACTGGACCTGCGAAGTTGCTGGCACGTGTCCGACTTGGGTATCGCTCATTTAGCCGGACTGAACCGCGAGACCGCTGACGGTAATCTCGCCCTGGAGCACCTGAGCCTGCAGGACTGCCAACGATTGAGCGACGAGGCGCTCAGGCACGTGTCGCTCGGCCTTACCACCCTCAAGTCCATCAACCTGTCGTTCTGCGTGTGCATCACCGACTCCGGCGTCAAACACCTGGCCAGGATGTCGAGTCTACGCGAGTTGAACCTACGCTCGTGCGACAACATCTCCGACATCGGCATGGCGTACTTGGCCGAGGGTGGCAGTCGGATCACGTCGCTCGACGTGTCGTTCTGCGACAAGATCGGCGATCAGGCGCTCGTCCACATCTCTCAAGGCCTGTTCAACCTCAAGTCCCTGTCCCTGTCCGCCTGCCAGATCAGCGACGAGGGTATCTGCAAGATCGCCAAGACCCTGCACGACCTCGAGACCCTCAACATCGGCCAGTGCAGTCGGCTCACCGACCGCGGTCTGCACACCGTCGCCGAGAGCATGAAGAACCTCAAGTGCATCGACCTGTACGGCTGCACGAAAATCACCACCAGCGGCCTCGAGCGGATCATGAAGCTGCCACAGCTCAGTACGTTAAATCTTGGTCTGTGGCACGTGCGGTGATGGCTTTTTCCGTGGCTAAGTGCTCTGGACGAACGCTGCCAACGTTATCGTCATCGTCATCGGCATCGTCATCGTTACCAAGGCGACGACGACGACGACGACGACTCCTCGCAGCGACCCAAGGATAACTTCGTCTTCGCGCGCATGTTCCTGCCGCAGGCGGTAAGTCCGTTGCTGTCGCTCGGCGCACGAAGTCGCCCGAGCGCCCTCGACATCGGCATCCACGACGTCGTCGGCGAATAGCGTTTAGCTCGTTTCTCCCCGCCCGAGACGGAAATTCCCCCTTTCTCGAGGGGGAAGCAACCGCTGGGTTCTCGAGGGGCACCGTTTTTTCAAGCAAATGGCATTACGTCCCTTCGAAGAGCGTTTTCTTTTCCAAAAAAAAAAAAAAAAAAAAAAAAAAAAAGCGACCGTTTCGAGCACACATACCGCATTTCCGATCGGTACTTGATCGTCGCGCGTCGAAGGCGATCGCTAGATTAATTAAACGTAGGGTTCGACGAGTCTCAAATGCCTCGATTCAATTCTCGGCTCGCTCGACTCTCGAAAATTTAGGGGAAAAAAAAAAAAGGAAACGAATGTCGCGTCTGGGATTTTCTCGCTCATCGATTCCGCAAAGCTACGATTATCAACGACACGCAGTTGGCAATGGGCATAACATTTTTAGATTAGAGATTCGAATCAATTATTGTTTCGATGAGTTTAATTTGTCACGTTGAAAGTATGAAAATAACTCTCTAAATTCTTTGAATTGGAATCTTATTCTGAAGTGTGAAAATTAGGCAAATCTTGAAAAAGAAAGGCTCAATTTTCAATCTTTAAAAGTAAGATTTCATTCTTTATGATGACAATTTACTCTCTGAAAGTTTTAGCGAGAATCTATTCTGATTATACTGATTGTGTCACGTTTACATAACACATAGGGATTACCTTTGCCAAGACAAATTCGAACACAGCGATGCAATAATGGTTTTAATCTCTAAATTAGTTTTCTTATCGCAATTTTTTTCTTGGAACGCGAGTTTCAACAGAAACGTTAGTAACAAAAATATTACGTAATAATTAAACGTCTGTGCATCCTGAATAAAAATAATGCTATTTACTTTGAGAGAGAGTACATAATATACTTTTTTTTTTTTAATAAGTCGATTTAATTTGAACGCAACAAATATTACGTTTCCCATTCTTCGTTTGGATGTTTCAGATATAAAAACGTAATTATCTTGATAATAATTAACTTTATAATCATTAACGACAGATAACGGCACATAATTTTCAATTACGTGCTGTTATCTGTAGTTAATGATGATTATGACACTTGCAATATGGAGTAGCGACGCATTTTTACCAAGTTCTCTATTTTTTTTTTTTTTTTTTTCAGAGTTGTTAAAATGTTAGAGATAGTAATGTGTCTCGGACTCATGTCTTAAATGGTTAAGATTTATCTCAAAGGATTGTTCCACAGGCCCATTACTATCTCTACGTCATTTATTTAATTTGTCTGTGGAATATCATCTACAAAATATATTGCCTTATCTCTAAATACGACTTATACTGATAGGGTCATTGACATCGTTAGTTGATAACTGTTGGATGAACGTTAATACTATTCGAAATAATTTAATTTTTAATAGAATCTGATAGAATTGAGGGACTCAGTATCTCTCATTCCATTAATTTGCTATGCACTGATATCCTTCCTTCAATAAGGAAATGCCATC
>NW_017275207.1:32950-34893 GCF_001594065.2 Cyphomyrmex costatus
CCCCCCCCCCCCTCCCCTCGTGAAATGTCTGTGTGAAAGTTCTTATAGAGTCACCGAGAGTGTTCTCTTGGAAGTTGCACATTATTGGAATTATTTATAAAATTAACATGACTCTTCTTTAATTCCTTTGTTTATAAAATTAACATGACATTATACAAACTTGAGGTCGCCTTCTTTTCAAGGAGTAGGTTTCTCTGTAAGTAGATTGTAGCTGGTTGCGATAATGATTCCTCTTTATTTATTTATATTTCGTACATTACGATATATACAAACAATATACTTTTACAAAATGCATCGGGCAATTTGATTTATTTTTATAACGTGAGGAAGAGCAAATATATTATTACGTACTTTCACATCTCAAAATGTTTGAGAATGGAATAGAAGAACTATTTAAAGAAAACTGTGAATTAATGCAAGACGAAAAATATTTTAATTCCGGTTAATATCGGTCCACCTATAGACTAAGAGTTCTGGTACATTCATTTCCTTTGATTCGAATTTTAAACCCATTTCTCATCACTACGATGACCATTGGCTCCTATATGAACAAATGTGAACATATATTGTGCGTCACAGATTCCGAGAATTTGCCCGACACTATGACTATTTTTATAGTTATAATAAGATGATTCGGCGTTAGGTGGGCACTGTGGAAAAGGAATAATCAGTTAGGCATCAAACTCTATATGTAATTAATCATTAATATTACCTCAATAATAACATGTTTGCCATCAATTGCTCCTATACAATGATTGAAATCCAACCATCTCTCTCTTCAAATTCTTTAGCAATCTCCAGCCATTCTTCTATAGTTTTTGATAGTGGGATCACATTCTGATGGATAGAGTTCCATAGTTACACTTCATTGCACAAGATTGGATTTAAAATCGAAATGTAGACGAAATTTAAACTTGACTTAAAATAGAGAAGAGTACAGTTCTAAGTTAAAATAGACTTGTAATGTTAAACGTGCAAAGCTCGCGGAGTTAGAAATAGAGCTAAGATTTAGAATTTAGAACGACCGAACGCGGTTAAAGGCATACACGTGATAGTTTGTTCGATAATGTAATTTCATTCGCGACACACTGAATACACTGGAAACGTATTTGAAAAAAATTCGACCTTCGCATATATTTTTATCGGGCTTAGCATAGAAAGATTCAAGATTACTGCAACATCGCTACGTGCTAAGAGCTATGTGCTTTTTGCATTGTGGCGTGTCCTTGGTCTGTTCCGCGCTTCTTAATCTGCATAATTTGCATAATCTGCATATTTGACGTAATAGTACATCTATCGGGTGTGATTTAAATTTCACGATCTACAAGCAATCATTATAATTATAAAAGTCGAGAAATACAATATTTTCTAGCTTTTTAAATGTTTGCGGCATGTTATGTATTTTCTGTTAATGGAAGACATTTATATTATGATATATACAGGAAAAATACAGTTATGTAATATGGGATATACTATACTGTGTCATCGGCGAATAACACCCTAATGCTCGTAAAAATCGCTAAAAGCATTTTTAAACGTGCCAGGGATTAAGCAATATTACGTTTCGTTTCACGAGCCGCAGGGCACATATTATACATATCTTCTGTTTTCACAGAATAGAATGACTATTTTATATTTTTAGCAAAAATATTAAGTACTATTCGTTAAGTTTGTTTTATTTAATATAAAATTTTTAATATAAAAATATGATAACATATGTAACTTTTCTTTGTGTACATTGATTTTCTAAAGTTGTTTTGGAAAGGGAACTTTATTTACGACAATTTAGTTCAGTTACGTATATAAAATCTATTTAAAAGATAATAAAATTGATAGTAATTACGGCTTTCTAATGTAACATATTTATCAATTAATAAATCAATTTAATCTCTTTATTATCTATTCACATTATTAGACAGCAAAATAAGTATATGTGTATATAT
>NW_017275207.1:35740-69279 GCF_001594065.2 Cyphomyrmex costatus
TATTATATATTATATTATATTATATTATTATATAATATATATATTATCTTTAAATTTTTATGTATTAAACCTCCCCTAGCTTTAGTTTTTAAGTTACATTGATTTAAAGATAATGCACGAAGTGCGCACTTTTTGTTGTCTTATATTCTGTGTGACTCTGATTCGTTTTTACTAATATTATTATTTTTTGCTGTTGATGAAACGAATTGTTTAATTATTTAATGTTAATCACAATTTAATAGCAATTTTCTCCCTCTGCTTCTAGGCGTAAAACTAGAGAGAGAAGAAATAAATAAATGATTTTTATTTAGCTTTTTCAGCTATTGTGCATGATGTTGTTTATCAACATTATAATAAACTAAATTTTTAATCTGTAATATTATTACGTATCACTTCTTTATTAATTAGTTTATTACGAATTTTTAAATCAAAGAATAATAAGTTTCTTATTTGAATAATATAGATATATAACTGTGTTTAGTTTTTTGATCTGTCTGATTATTTCTTTACGTACATAATTAAATATAATTTAATACAATGACTTAATTTTTTAATTTTATGATACATGGTTTTCGTATAATTAAGTATTCTCCAAATAATTATATAGATTTGTATAGGCATATAAAATAATTAAAACTTTTACATGACTTTAACTTTATATTATAAATATACATAAAAATTATGACTCTATCAAATATTTAAGCTCAAAATATTTGTGTTTGTATCTACTATTTTTATTTAGTCCATCACTATTAAGATTAATTGTCTTTCGTTAATTTCTTTTTTCAATCTTGTGCAATCCTTAATTTTTTAATCTGGAAGGTTTTGTATAATTATATCTGTATATAATTTTCTTCTTCGAAAGTATGTACTTGCAAAATTTTTACTAACATCTTTATCAAAACTATCATTACCTATATAAAAATGATGTTAAAATTTTTTACTACCATTGTTACCTCCAGCGAGGGGGAGTAAGGGGAGGGGAGGATTGTCTGTTCCTGTTTTGAGAGTCAGTTTCCGGAGGGGGGATTTCGATGTCGGAGAAGCACTGCCTGGGTCGAACGGTGGAGCGAGCGGACGTTTTCGCGATTTGTGATCAAATAATTTGTCATATCCCGGATGCAAACCGGGATCGTGTTGCCTTCTTTTAGTCAACGACTACAGGAACCGCTATACTTTCTGTGGGATGAGACTGTGAAAGACTCGGTAAGGAAAAAGCGTGAGAGAGAGAGAGATAGGGGATAAGATCAAAATTTAGAGAGAAGCTGAACGATTATACCATATTATAGAATTAAAAGTATTATTGAAAAAAAGGAAATTTTTAACCACCGTGCGCGCGAATTGAAGGAGGATTTGATGAGGCAATTGTGAGCAACAAATGTTATAAAGGCGTTGAAAACGGCAGCAGTAAAGTACTCTATCAATATATGTACTATTCAAAAAGAAGGGAGGGGAGGGGGAGGGAGGGAGGGAAAGAGAGAGAGAAGGCGGGATTACTCCTTGACGGGCTTCGGACTTGCGGATAGAGTACAATGCCCTTGAGCGTTTCTCCATAGAAAGTACCGAGAATCGGTTAAGTGCAGTTGTCAATTTAGCGATTTTGTCGTCACCTCGGTGGACAAATTTAGCTAATATTAATCTACATATAATTATAAATTTATAATATTCAAATTTCACATACGTAACGGGCTAATATAATACAGTTTAGTATAAATAGTTTTTTTGCTATTTGGACTATTTTAGCACTATATTGACGATACAGTAAGTGTAGCAAACGCAGTGTTGTGAGTGTAAAAGTCTGGTAACTCTTTGGCTAAGGGGATGGTTGAGGGATAAATCGGCGGGTTCAGATCAAGAGATTGAGATGGAGTCATCACTGATGAGTTTAAATCTTGACCCCGCTGAGGCCTATAGGAATTAGTTGCTGCAGCAACTCTGATGGCGATAGAGCTCTTCCACCCGAATTTTGAGGTGCACATGTTCATTGCTGATGATGTGCGGGTGTTGCAGATATTAAATATTTTAAGGTGTTGCATTTTTTATATTCTGACCAAGTAACACTTTGATGTATCGGATTGGTTGATTTCTGAATTTCAATTTCAAAACAATCTACTTATCGATTGCACATTGTAATATTTACGAAATTCTCTTGGTAAATTCCTTCGAATTGATGTAGTAGTAAGCCAGATTATTAATTTTTTTAAATGACCCTGATATTTAATCAGGTATAACAACACCTGATGACGTACCCGACGCGAGGGCGGTGAAACTGGATAGAGCTCTGGGTGATTTAGCATAGATGCGTCGAGGTTGATCGACTCCTCGGACTCTTGTGCTTGTAATGGACTATACAAGATGGATAGCGACTAATGATATGCTTTTAGGAAATTTTCTAACTGATTCTTGCACCCTACGCGCTTTGTCTCCTTCCTTTTCTGGTTCTTCCTTTTCTCTCTTCCTTAATTGTACATACTTATTGTAAACCTTATTTCATATAGTTTACTTGTTAACCTACATTACTTTTTTATTCAGATACACATTGACCGGTACTCTTAAGATATTACTTAAAATTGTTCTATAAAAGATCCGATGATTGTGAATACCACCCAATGGTTAATTTTATAATAATTTTAATTGTTTAAATGGTTCTCACTTACTGTTATTAGAATTGTTATCTCATTCTCCGTAAAATGGTCGCCAGCCTCTTTCACCTCTTATTGTGAGAGGCAAGGAAATCTGCTCAGACGTCTGCTTCCAGAATTATGTGGGATGATGCAATACCTTTGTCCAGCCGGTCGTCCTTCCTTCATGGAATTAACTCTCGTATCGGGTTGAATAATTATCCTGCTTTATTTTTATTCATTTTTCGGATTCGGTTTACGAAGTATATGTGTGAGGATAAATAAGGTTTTTGAATGAACTTAGTCACGTTTACACAATAAATAAAATTTATTTAAAATGTAATAAATTACGCATCCTTCGTATTCACACTTAATTCATACCCGCATTTTATAATCTGTCGAAGTCAAGAAAATCTCAAATAAAGCTCGAAAATCTACTCTCGCGTTCGCATTCACTCGCGTATCACATATCCGCATTTCGAGTATTTTTATAGAAATAATATTTAATTTCGCACACGTTTATTCGTAACGCGGATTTGTAGCCGATTTCTCTCTTAGCTCTCGGATATACCGTTCATAGTCCCAGTCTTCTTCAATATCGATATGTTGATAGTTTAAGAACCCGTTTTTCCAGGTTCCTGTAATCCACGCCTCTCTCTTGCCTTTGCAATCTTCGTAGGAGCTATCTCTTCTTCCCGATCGGGTCTCGAACGTAAACGTTCGGTAACTATGCTTGAAAATGTCCCAACTTCTGCCGCCATCACCATAGGATGAACAGCATCCTAACTCGGACATCTCGTTTCATGATTCACTAGTAGGCGCCAATCTGTCCTGTTTGTTGTAATTTCAAGTTATTCGTACCTGTGATTCTCGCCTTCTCTAGTGCGTAGGTCTTCCGCACTAGCTCCTTTATCCGAGCTTGCACTGGAGCCTTGGAAGTTTTTCATCTTTGCATGACGTAACTACTGAATTGAATTTATATACTTTTAGTGTTTGTGTCGAAACAATGTAGAATACATTTATTAAAATCCTGAACGTACAGCGTTGTTAGAGGACTCGGCCTCGTAACGTAATCGCCAAGTTCGTTGGACCTCTTGCAAGGAACCAAAAACTGCCGATGGTCGCCGGCCAATCACCGTCTACGCCGTCGCATGCGTGCGCATAATTTTTCGTTAAAGAGAGGGAAACCGAGAGCGGCACCGGTCGCGGCTGTCCGTCTTAGAATAACGCTCGGTTTTGTTCGCGTGTATGTATATATATATATTGCGTCGAGTGGGCCCACAGCAATTCAATACGCTACATTTAGTATAATTGAAAAATGAACAAATTGATTCAATTACCTCGAGTCACATTTTAAAGCACTTTCGTAAAACATTTTTTGAAAGATCAGTTATAATTTCTGTTTGTCATGGTGCAGTAATCACTCCTCCAGAGGAAGAAAGAATTAAAATTATAACTGATAAAGTCCACACTGCAATTGTGTGAGACAACTCCCATGATTATTATTGTTTTAATAACCAAGGTCTTTGTATCAATAAAAGTATACATGAATTAATTACTTCTGTATAGTGATATAGATTTAATTAAATCAACAGCATCTTTTTTTTTTTTCAGTGTAAAAATGAGATATTTTAAGTTTATAAGGAGGAAAGCCATAATATACATTTAATATATAATCTAATATACATTTAAACCGAATGAAAACAATGCCGCAGCGGTCTAAGGTGGATCTAAATAATTGCGTGTGTATTTGTATACATGCATGTATGTATAGTAAGCCCACAAATAATATATATACGCACCACGACCTTGAGGCTAATTTTTGTATTTTCTTTTCCTTTTATTATGTTAATTCCTTTGCAGGAACATGGCAATCTCTGTTGCTATTTTTACTGATCTAATATTGATGTATATGTTTTATACTAATTTTGGTCAAAATATTTCTTCAAGCTTTAGACGGTTTTTGCAAATTATTATGGCCTGCTGTAAAAAATACTCATATGGTGTAATATATTCCGTATCTTCTCACATTTTAGTTGATTCAGTTTTTAAAATATAAGAGTAAAAAATTAAAAGGTTAATTGAAAATAAAACGAATAGTCGTGACGCAACGGTAACAGCGATAAGAATTCTTTGAATGTGATTTAACCAATCACAAAAGAAAATAAAACGTAGTTTGCGTACTTCATTCTGCGACGGGGGATGATGGCAATGCCAAGATTGCACGTGATACTTCTGGGCTATTCAGGGACTATAATCATCTTTGCTCGTTCGCTCAACGCGCGAATTGTTCAGACACCAAGATGCTACATCGCCAAGATTAAATCCGAATTAGCTAGCTGTCCTAATTGGTTGTTAAATAAGTATCGTTTCATTTGTGTATTGTGATAGCAAAATTTTTTGAAATTTAAAAAAAAATAATTACATACTCTTATCTCTCCACAATAAATGTCTAATATGTTAAAAAAGAAACACTATCTAAAAAGTATTTTTCTGCACAAATTAATTTTTATCCGTTTAAATTACATTACTATAAACTTAAATAATTTTTGAAACTTTAAAAGAATAAATGAAAATCACTGATTTTTTTAACTTAATGTCATTACCGTTAATTCCATATTGTTCGATAAACAACTGAAAACAGTTGTGAGGTTGCATCTTTTTACGCTTATAAAACTGATGAAGGTTCTGTTAAATCGAAACGTTTTTTGTAAATTAATTTTTCAATTCATATGTTTTAAATATCTTTTAAATAATTTTTATTCAACAGCTATTGTGTGACAGTTTATTGTTTTTAAGATACATTATTTTGCTGCGAAAACAATTGGTATAGAGATAAAGTGTGGTACTAGTGTATCCCCGGTTGTTTCTCACACTTATTTATTCGAGGCGACGCGATGCAAAAGTTACATACTTTGGGTCTTTGTAGCTCCGTACGTGGAGATCGAACGTTCGTTCGAGGAGAAAAAGAGGAGGATGAGGGAATCAAACCGTACGGCATGCGTGCGCGTGCTCACTTCTTTCTCCCGTTCCTCCCGTAGAATTTAAACATTTTGCCGAAGAAGTAACGTGGAAGTTGCTGTTCCCGCTGTGTGTAAAAAAAAAAGTTTCGCCTCCCTTTTTTATCTTCTTCCATTCGCCAATGTGTGTGTTTCGCTGTTACGTAGGCGTTATCATGCACCGCATATTTTGCCAATAGACTTCGTCTATCCTTGTCCTGCCACTTTTCTCTCCTCGGTTGAAAGAAGCGATGCACGAAAGAACGGTAAACGATACTGCTGCATTCGTTGTTTAACCACACAAAGACGTGTAAAAAATTTAGTCAAAATTTTTACTAAAAGCATCTTCTACATAATTGAAAAAGGAATTATTAGTTTAAACAAACACGAGAGAGAGAGAGAGAGAGAGAAAGAAAGATAGAGAGAAAATCGTTATTTATTATGCGTTCTGAGATTATATCTCTTCAAGCGCTGTGAAAATCATACATTACAATTTTTTATATTATTCGCATTTTATAATACAAACATAAGAAGTGAGAAATTTGCTCCTTGTAAATCACAGACAAAATCGCTAATGTGAGATGTCAATGAAATCGAACTCCGACCTGTATATTTCGATTTAACCGAACTACTTATATAGGCACTTTGAATCCCAAGAGAGAGAGGGGGAAGTGAAGATTTAGAATATTCTGACAATGAGCGTTTATCTATATTGAATCATTTAATTTGATATTTGAATCTTTAAGATCTTTAAATCAATTAAGAATTTAAAGTTGTTGAAGGGTTTTGTCTGGAATAAGGTTGACTATGTATTCAAATGTACTGTTATTAAAGAATTGGAAATGATGTACACGTTATAAGAAACAAGATCTGTCTATCGGAAACAATCCCGCATAGATCTGCGAAGATGATACGACATTCTATTGTAATAAAAAACACTAAGGACAGTTCCAGTAGCACTTTCGTATAGTTTTATAAAAGATAAAAATATTTGGTATAAAAGTTGAATGCTTCTACAAGAGAACACACTTTATAATTATAATCAGGGTTGCCACAAGTCAGGGAAATCAGGGAAGTAAGGGAAATGTTAGGAAATTAAAAAACTGCGTCAGGAAAAGTCAGTGATTTAGCACACTTGTCAGGGAAAATAAAATAGCTGTAAATCAATTTATAGTGCCTTGTGTTTCTATGATTGGTTTGGACTACTTTTTTTTTTTGGAATTCGTTTCCTGAAGAAAATGTGTATCTATGTTACATTGCTGGATCAACGAAATATTTAACATTTTCCGTATTACGATAAAAATACAAGAAACTTTGCAAAATATGTATTATTCCAAGTCAGGAAAGATCTCAAAATTTTATTCAAATCTTCATCTCCGATTATCTTTACATTTTTGTTTTTGCATGAAACGGTGAACTTCCTGTTTTATTTTCTGCAAATAAAAGTTTATGTTAATAAAAATTTTAGCAAGAATATCTTGGAGACTCAAAGTAAATCAGGGAAATGTCAGGAAATTTTACGATTAAAAATTTGTGGCAACCCTGATAATAAAACAATTTTTTTTAAATTATTTATCCCTTAACCTTTTTACTAACTTTCAATTTTTTATAAAGATAAAATTAAATGTTATTTTAAGACGAATTTAATTGTATATGGTAAAATTATTTTTTTCGAAGTATCATTTTTGAGAATTAATTGTACAAATACCTGTATATACGCCCACCATCCGTACTCCATTCTTCACCAGCACATTCTGCTGTACATTTTTGGATAATAGAAGATAACGATATAAACAAATCTATTTCGAGAAAACTCTGTGTATAATACGTATAATCATAAATTTTTTTTATGGCACAAGGTTAGTCAATACTTAATGTTTATGATAAATGTGATCATAGTATCAAGATTGAAGGTCAATAGCGGAAATGGCACAGTGAAATTGTGCACATTTCTTATGGCATCACTATTTGTATCACATAAGTACACAATGTATAGAATACATGTCTCATTTATATGTTTTATGTATAAATTAAATTAAAACTTATAAAATCATATTTTTTAGTATCATATTGCTTTATGTTAAAATCAGAGAGAATCAAATTGTAAACAAATTAAAAATTAAAGACAATGAATAAAAAAAGAATAGGAGAATGTTGAAAGTAGAGTTGTGTACAATGAGCAACAATATAAGATGTCGCTACGCGAATGTTAGTACATTGTGTCGTTAGTACATTGTGTCGTTAGTAACATTATGGACCAGTGCATTAGTTAGGACTTTTTAAATATTGATATATTTTAAAAATTTATATTAATATTTATACTTTTATGTTATTACCTTCGTTTTTATCACAAAATTTATAAAAAAATATTTAATCGAAAGAGCATTTAAAAGTAGAAAGTAATAGATTTATCGAGAATGTTAAATATTATTTTACGCGTTATGGATTTGAAAATATACAATATATAATTCTGATGAAAGCGGATTCCAATTAGAACTTTATGCTAGTTGTTCATTGGCAATTGAAGGCACAAAAAAGGTAGTATGTACGATACAATCTATATCAATAACTACACATAGTTACATGATACAACAAACTATTTTAAGAGATGGTAAATTACTATTTTCCTACTTTTTATTGTTAAAAGAATCTACTTGAATGTAGGAACAAAAACGTCAAAACGCTAATTTTATCGATAATTGGCTCCAACATATCCTTAATTAGTCGAATTGTCATAATTTTATCGTTATCATAAAAGCTTCATATCAACGAAACATATGAATGTATAAATTATATTCTTTATTTTACATAACCTTTGAATTACTATTTAAATAGCAATTAAATGGCAAGTAACTAAATACAAAAAATTTATTTTAAATATTGAAGACGTTTTCCTCCTTCACTCTTAAATTACTATTTTATCTTCGCTAGTTAAACTAATTAAAAGTATATGTTCAGTAGTTCATGGTTCATCTGCAAACATTACAAATTATATATGGGTAAATATATCTATTCTATATATTATATACATTTTTTAAGTATAGATTTTAATATATGTTCTACAGTGTCTATCGATCTTTCTTAAGTGGTACGCATTCAGCTACTCTCCTTTAATTGTAAATCACAGGTTATTAATGAGAAAAACACAAAAGAAAAACATCAAATTTAAAGGAGAAAAAAGAAATCCTTATATTATTTTCAGTTATTTAATCATACATGAATATATATTATATAGATGATCTTTATAACTTTTATTACAAATAAAAAATGTGATGCAACAAAATTGTGTTACAATGATTGTGTTCCAAAACAATAATATAATAAAAATTTCGAATATCTAGCTTTAATTTGCTAAGCAATAATAAAAGAAAGATAGATAAATGAAGAGCATATAATTATAGATCACAAATTCAAATTTATTGATACTTAAGAATTAATTTATTAATTCTTAAGTATCAATAAATGGATTGTGCCTTCATAAAATTTGGACTGGAATAGTGTAACAATAATATAATAAAAAGACATGAATGAAATTACAAATAACGTAAATATAATTTATTTAATTTATTTATGGTTTAAATGTATAACAAAGGTGATGATCCGTGAAAAAAATATTACATATAAAGAGATTTTATATACCATGCACAACTGGTACAGCAATACGGCCGCAAACATTGTATATTGCTTTTGGATATATCAGTTTCTTCTGGTTTAATGTCTATATATAGCTATTTGTATACCAAATATATTTGAATAAATTTTTTAATTTTGTATGTAAATTGAACATGTGTCGATGATTGCAATTTTGAAATGGAATCTCGTGAATAAAGTTTGACTTCTAGAAATATAATATCAGAAAAATGTCTTATAAAGTTTTTCCATAATGGAAAACCATACACATTCAACCGTTATCTCTGATCCGTTGGTTCTATTCGTGTAGTTAAAAAGAGCACAATTTTGTACAGATTCTGATCTATTTCTTGAAATAATATCGAGGCAACGGCCAGTCCATGAATCTAATAATAAAACTGATTTAGAACCAATGTTTGAAAAATAAACTTTTCTTAATTAAATCTCAAAATGATATGGAGTTCATATTTTACAGATTTGACCGTAACATAAATATTATTTTGTCCAAATATTGTTTCTTGTAGGATCGAATGTTCTAGTACATTTTTTTTTTAAATAATGAAAGATAATAATCTACCATTGTTTAAAATTATTGGTTATATTCTACATCTTGTATTAATTGTTAATACCGATTGTACCATGTGTTCTATCTTTTTTGTTCCTTTGACTATCAATGAAAGATGGAATAAAATTTTAATTGAATTCGGCTTTGGCCTAAATTATATGTATTTTTAAATTTATGATGCGTAATATAAAATTAACGTTTTCAATAATAAACTTATTGCCTTTTGTTTCTAGAAATTTTCTTGATAGAAAAAATTTCTTTGTTATAAATTTTGTAATTTTTTGTGAACTTGTTTTTTCGATTTTGTGGCTCAAACAATAAATTAAATAAAAGTAAAATGAGAACGGTTACGAGCCAAAAATGAAACAGTTTATTTCCGATAAGAACGATGACAATGTAATTAAATGTATAAATATATATTAGAACACTATATTGTGGCGTCGAGTTGCTCACCACTCGGTGCGATTGATTCGCGATCTGTAGACCCGAGTTCAATCCCACGTGCGCCCAAACGCGATTTTTCGCGGTTTAATGAGCCAAAAAATGGCTCCACCTGGTGATCAAAAGATCTATGATCATCAGCGCCGTTCGGATTCCGGTGTTAAACTGTAGGTCCTATACATACATCAGTATACATATCAGTAGATATTTGTCTCTAATATCTGACTGAGGTAGGATTCTGTGGATCAATCACCCACAAATCCGAAAAATAATCTAATTCGAGAAACGAATATAGGCCTCGAACAAAAGAGGAAGAAGCCTATATATAGACGTCCTATGCTCCTCATAAGGAGATAAAAGGAATCATTATTATTATTGTTTTTTCGAATTTTTCAATCCAATGTTGTAATACTGACAATCTTCCAACATTAATCTATTGTTGCGTTTAGAGGACTTTTCGAGTAATAATATCAGTATCATGAATCATCGCTCTTTTTTTTTTAATTTTTGGAATTTATTCAATGTACATATGAAAATTTCTTTCAGCTTTTTCAATTTAGTCTCACTTCCACTTACTTGTTTGTTCCACCATCAATTGATGTGCTGTGTAAGTTTTTTAAATCTATATTTTACGCTTTTCGAATTTGACTTACTGAATCCAAAATTCCAACAGAATATCAAAAGATATTTCTGTTATATTAACTATTGTAGCATAAATTGGGAGATGAAGCACATAAATGGGAAAGGAATACCGGACGGATAGGACCACAACGTAATGTAACACAGATGCTTTGACAAAATACGCGGTTTTATTTTCGCGTGTGAACAACGTCGTGTCTCGCGACAATCTGCTCTCCTCTTCCGCCTCGCCGTGCTCGCGCACGTCACGCTCGGTCCTGATTGGCTCGCGACGCGTGTAGTAATATCTTGATTGATTCGGCATCGATCGTCACGGTGATCTTTTTCCGACTACACTATTATATAATAAAAGTACAACAATATTAATATTAATATAAGTTTCCAAAATACTTGCAATATATCTACACAATTGTAGTGACGTGATTATAATAGATTACGATATCACGTATTAAACTAACATTCACAAAGCTTTAGCCTTTTATACTACTGCACAGAGAATAAGATTTCTTTGGATTTAGTATTTCTAAATTATTTGACTAAAATTTATTTTATTAAAATTATATATTAAAAGGCTCAACAAATTCAAAAATATCAAAACGTAACAGGACTACGAGCCATGAAAATAAAAACATTCAATTTAAATATACTAATTTAATAACATATTATAAGATAAACAAATTAAAAACAGTGAAAACATAATGTGAAAGAAATAAAACATAATAAAAACAAACGTTTCGATCCCTGTCGGATCATTATCAATGTATAAATTAACGGTTAATAATTAAAAGACGCATATAACGGAGAATTATAACAAATAAGAAACAGATGAAATAATAATTACATAAAAAACGGAGAGAGAAAAATTACATAAATTGACGTGGATGCTCGCCATCTCTCTCATTTTTCGCATATCATTGAAATTTCGTTAACAAATCCTGTATGCGTAAGAGACTCAAAGCAATCTTGTCAATGAAACTAATAATTATGCCTTTTTTGTGGCAAAGAGGATGATTGGAATAAAAATTGAGAAACCTTCCAGAGAATGTTAACTTGTGAAAGGTGTCAAAAATTATTCTTTGGTTTTCAATTATGATTAATGTGTCCAGGAAACTTAATTTATCATTTTTGCAAACCTCAATGGAAAACTGTAGTCTAGAATGTAATGAGTTAAACGTTTTGAGTGTATCTTTGATGGTATCTGGAGGGATTGCAAGAATAACATCGTCCACATATCTAAAATAGAACAAAGGTTGTACTACTAATTTTTTTAAAGCTAATTCTTCAAGGTCCTGCATCACTATGTCAGCAATTATAGGTGATAATGGTGATCCCATTGGGGTGCCAAATACTTGTTTATAGAATTTTTTGTTAAATGTAAAAAATGTTGAATTAAGGATAAGACTAACTGCGATAACAAATTCATTTTTCGGAATCTTAGTCTTTGTTGAAATATAATTCCATCTATTATTAATACTGTCCATCGCCAGATCAATTTGGGAATAGGGATACTACGTCTAAGGAGATTAAGGTGTATTTTGGATCAAATTGTATACCATTTAGTTTATTGACTAAATGGAAGCTATCTTTAATGTAACTAAATGCCTGAGGTATGCTGTTATGGATAATATTATGTAGGAAAAGGGAAAGGTGATATAAAGGACTGTTTATGGAAGATATGATCACCCTCAATGGATTGCCATTCTTATGAATTTTAATTAAACCATAAGCTCTAGGTATATTACCATTCGTCATAAGTAATTTTTTGTATGTTAATTCATCTATAAATTTTTCACCTTTCCATCTGACAAGTAATGCGCGTAAACTCTGAGTTAACTTTTTTGTTGGTTCTCTGTCAATGATCTCATAAGTGTCAGTATCTGAGAGAATGTCCTCCATTTTTAATAAGTAAGTATCATGATTCAAGACCACCGTGACATTGCCTTTATCAGCATTTGTAATTAATAAATTAGGATGTTCATTAATAAATTTCTTGGTTTTAGACAACCATTCTAAAATCTGTTTTTCAGTAACATTAAGGGAAGGAAAATTGTTGTTTAATCTATTAAGTATTGGAATAGAGTTGTTTCTAACAAAATTGACAATATTATTAGGTCGGCCATATATATTACTTTCAATATGTTTGATGAAATCTACTAAAGTTTTTTCTTTATTATATCTGTTTATAGGTAATCCAAATTTTTCACCTAATTGTAAAAGATATTGAACTTCCAAAGGAATGTCAAGGCTGCTCAAATTCACGAACCACTTATCATGTAAAGTGTCAAGAGGTAAAGCATCGTTAAATTTTTTAGGATCAATGTGAATATTATTAGAGTCCGTGGAGTTGTTATGAGAAGAATTAGAGATAATTAGTTTGTTTTTGTTAAAATTATCAGTCGGATCATTGTAAACCGAACAAGCATATGAAATTGGATTGATTTTAGACCTAGACGATGCAAATTTCTTTCTCCGTAACCAATTCATTTTTTTATGTATTCTATGCATTTGTTCATGAAAGTGAGTATTATTAATATGATCTAAAAATTTAAAAAATTGATTTTCCACAGAGGTTGGCAAATTATCTGAAACCGTTTTAGAACATCTAAAAATATTATTACGTGTAAAATATAAATGTCTATGGGCATACTTTAATTCAAGTCGCATAATAGTCCTTACATGTTTGAGTTGGATATTATAAAATCTATTTTGAGAGTTATCGTTGTGAAAAGAGATATTATGATTAGTAATATAAGTGTGGTGGAACCACTTCATGTTTTAAACAGAAATTTATGAATTTTATGCGAACCCTTATGTTGACACTTAACTTGATCATGTTACATAATTCTTTCAATAAATTACAGATATGAGTACCAAAAAGGTTTCTAATAGAAGAAAAGGTAAACGGTAGATAATTATGGTAACGCATTATTTCGCCCGCGTAAATTAAAATTATATATTAAAAGGCTCAACAAATTCAAAAATTTGTTGCGCCTCTAGCTCGGGCCTCTGACGCAGAATTTTTGAAACCACCAACGGCGTACGACCAGCTGTTTCCGCCTCTACTATATGGTCTACAACATTCTGACACGAGGATAGAGTTCCACGATTGGTCATGTTCGACGCGTCTGGAATCGGATCCTGATCCTCAAAATTCCTTAGTATCCGTTCTTCGACAGGCCTTGCGGCAGTCAGTTTCCTTATTTCCTCCATTAACCTCTCGACCTCCGCTTGCACTGCAACATCGGGGGACGGTTCCAGTGCTGTCACGTTTGGGTGATGTCTCTCAATCGGGGTCATTTTCTGGTCCAAGCTTGACTCAGTCCAGGTATGGGCTCTACCTATATAATCTCTCCGGATCCCTGGCCCGGCATAACCCTCTTCAGGACCGCGAGCTAGCCATGTATGTTCCGTGTAAGTGGATGCTTCCATTACGGTATTTGTGAAGCTCCCCACCACTAAGGTCTTTAGATTCCTGGTGTTCCAATCTCTGAGATAGGTAGAGACACCCCATCCCCATTGTATATCGTCGCTCATGTCACCGGTCTGTCTTGTCCATCCCATGTCCAATGCCATCTTTGATGTTTTGTTATTCTCGACCAACCAAATGAGGCCTATTATTTCATCACTGGAGGGGTGACTTCTATATGTCAAGTTCCAGCTATGGGCTTCATGGTTTAGGCGCATTAGTGCACTTTCTAAAGGGGTAACACATTCATTTTTTAGTTTATTATTTATTTCATACAAACAACATATGCTTGTACAAAACATTATTTGTTTGAATAAAATTTGTGTAGTTTCATTCGAGAAACATCTATTATTTGACAGAAATAACATTATTATTTCAAGTAATATCTTTCAATCAAATAACATATTATTTGGTTACAATGAATACGAAGAATGAAACAAATTATTTATTTGAAAATGGTAAAATATATCGATAGAAGTTGTTCCACGCAAATGGTTGCTTTCTTAGAACAATCCATTACATTTTTTAGCCGAAATTATGGAAAAAATAACGGTTTATACATCTGACAAGATTCAGCGGATAGTGCTATGTGCTATATTAATTACGTTTATACTGTACTGTTGGTCGCGCGAATATCGAAGATATAAACAAATAAGGTATTTAAGACAAGGACATAGGGGTGAGTTGTCGAATGCCTACTGGTCGCCTAAATCATATCTTATCGATATTTTATATCATTACTTAATAAGGCAACATTTAGTAACAGGAATATAAAATACATAAAAAATGAGTAATATAGAAAAATATAATAGTTTCTATCTTGTTTTGTGGACGTTTAACGATGTTTCAAAAAATCAGATAATTTGATTATTTTTTAATCAATTTTATGTAGCTGATAATAACGTAATCATTTAATTTTACTATAAATTTTTATATTTTCATAGAAGGTTTATTGTAGAACATTTTACACATTCATTTTTATACATATTTGCAACTATTATACAGATAAAATCAATATTTTTACAAAATGCATCAAGTTTCCTAAATCGTAACATTAAACAATAAGACTGATAATCGACAATAATAAAACTAGTAATTGATATTAGTACAAATGTCAAATGCAAAAAGATATTTGAGCCAATTTTATTTTAATATGTTATTTGTTTATTCATTATTATTGTTTAACAATTATAAAATATTTGATTATTTTTCAATAAATGATTAAAATTAGTCATTAGTTAATTATTAGGTATTATTTAATGATTTATTTTATTAATTTTACACTTTTAATTATTTTCAATTATAAATTCAATATTTTTAAAGAAAATACGATTTCAAAGATCTATAGAGAGTTACGAAGTAGGTGACCGGTTGCATAAATCGTACCTTTTGCACCATAAAGATTTATAACACATTAATTTGTTATTAATGAAAATTTAAACATGTAATAATAAGCGTCCGAAAGTGTCCGAGATTAATTAATCTCAAATTACAATTTCTAATATTCATTTGCGTACAAAACAGTACCAAATGGAAATTATAATAAAAAATAGGTAGTACGCGTTCGGCAACTCTTCTCTATATTAATTGTTTCAAAACAATTGTACTTGATTTAAACATTAATTTGTTTGGAATCATTTTAAATAATAAATTTATTTGGATACAATAAAATTTATTAAATTAAAAGAAATTTTTTTCTATATGCTTAGGCGCATTTTGACTGTTTCATAATTGACCTTTTACATATTGATATTTACATATTGATTTTATTACATACGTTCATAACATTTATCAATACATATTGCAACATGTATTCCTTCTGAATGATACATTTGTAATTAATTCTTGAAAATATTTTGGAAATTAACATATATAGAGTGTCTGACAATTAACGAAAAAAAACTTGCCACACACTTACATTTAGCTGTACATATTTGACTATTTTCATAAATTAATAATTTATTAACTATTATACGAAAATCGCATGTAGAGAATTTTCCTACTCGGTTCAGTCCATTCTGTTACTATGCGAGTTTTAAAAAAAATTTTTTTTCTATTGTTATACAATTGTATAGTTGAATTCGCGGTACGCCTGAACTTTCTTTTATATATAAAAATATAAAATGTATACGATGAACTATAGGTATATATTTAAATGCTCTTAAATGTTGATTTAACTTTTAATCGCCTTTTTTCACCCATCAGTTCTAGTAATACTTCTGCAACTTTCTCTTTGATATCTATCTAAGCTTCCTTTGGTACTGTTTGAGTTCCCATTCACTTGCTGACATCAAGACCTAATTATTCTTTTGCTTCTTCAAGTGCGTCAGTGCTTATCACTGATACTTTTGATTTAGTATATGTAGGGTTAGGATTACAAACTAATAACCTCGTTGATCCTAGTATATCTCATTGTCTTAAGCACAGTTAGATTCTTTTTGTCTTTTAGTCCTTCTGCAGCATTGTTGCTTACTTCGATGCGTCGTTACTTATCGCACATTATCGTCCTCATCGTTGTTTGTCGCACAACGTCAACCTCATCGTTGCTTGTCACACAGCGTCGTCTTCGTCGTTGTTTGCCTCGCAGCATCGCCGTCGTCGTCGTACTCGTTGTGCAGCGTCTTGTTCGTCGTTACTCGTCCTGCAACGTCTTCGTTGTCATTATTCGTCGCAGCTCGCCGAAGGATATCTAACTATATTCCGGACGATCTTCTAAATTATGTAGGGGCTTGTGTATTCAATTGTATGTATTCAATTGAAGCTACGGCTAAATTTGAGAAGTTTCCAGCATTTAATTCTCCTTCAGCTTGGTGAATTATTCTATGGTAGGGCCACAATGCTTCTTTTTTCCTTCTAGTGATTTTAATGAATCTTCCAATTTCTTCGAGGATAAGAGTTTTTTTTGCTTAGGTTAATAAAGTCAAACATAGCCTTACTAGTAGTTTTAGTAGAATGTGCAAGAAGAACACAAGCAATAGAAAATTCTGTAGTTTTCTGTTTTGGTAGCAATAGAAAAATAATCATTTTAGTCACTTTGATAACACTTTAAAAATATCACTTATTCTTGAGAAAAAATTCATCTCGAAGAATAAGTGTTCCGATAGGAATACCTAGAGAGCAATATAATATTTATATGATGACTCTAGAGAGTCATAATATTGTTACGTCCGCACGACCGAGTCGCAGAAATAAAGATATAAGATTCTTAGCTAAGAGCACAACACATTTTATTATCTCAATACAGAATGAAATTTCGGAAATGGAAAAGCAGGAGCTGACAGAACACGACCGTCCGAAGTGTTCGTCAGTTCCAGACTTGTTGAAAATAGAAGACAGCTCGTCGTCTGGGCAACGCGTCCTACGCTTGATGTCTTTGAAAATGACACAAACTGGTGTCGGCACAGAGCGGGCATAGGATGCGTTGCCGAGACGACGAGCTGTCTTCTGTTTTTAACAAGTATTGAGATAATAAAGTGTGTTGTGCTCTGAGCTAAGAATCTTATGTTCTTATTTCGGGAGTGCGCATAACGTGTGGGCGTAACATATTTATATTTTTTCCCATCTTACAATTAGTTATATCATATATAAAATCAACCTTTATTAAACACTGATTCAATAATTGCTTAATTTTGGTTGTTCTGTGTGGCGAGCTAATAGGCTGCAACTTTTTGAGATTTTTCCTGTTGTATCTGCAATTATATTCTTCTATATAGTGAATAATGACTGACTTTTAAATTGCATTGCAATGATTCTAATAATTCGTAGTTTCCACTGGGTGGAAGCTGCGAGGAGACGGATGGAGTCAGACGCTCGCTGTTACAGGTAAAATCGCAAAATCGTTCGTAGCGTATGTATAGGGAGCTCTCCGAACAGCGTTAGCGCTAGTAGCGAGCTCTCGAACGTACCCTATAAGCTCCAATCATAGGAAGTCTAATACTGTCATCTAATTCGCTAAACTTAGTCAAGTAGTCCATAAATATCCGTTTAAACTTAACAAATCATTCAGTCGTAATCAATTATTAATTAATCAACTCTAAAGATGTAGAATAATAGTTTACAATTCAATAATTGCTCAGGTTTGCTCGTACTATCTAAAAAATTCTACACTAGGGAATTTTACATGAAAACTCCATAATTAATAAAACTTTCCTTTCTAACATATAGTTAATGATCAGCAGTTTGACAACACGATTCTTCTTGCAAGCATGTGAATAATACAACATTATCTTATTTAGTTACAATTAACAGATATTAATCAACTAATTCTTTATTTACAGCAAATTGCCTTACCCATCGATACGATAAAAAGTTTTATTATTCTCAACAAGTAGTGACACGCTTGACCATGGATACTGTAATAATAAATAACACAAATTTATATTTTACCGCAAGATTGACGTGCCATTGCATATTAATTACAAAAAGAAAAAACCCTTCTAGAGATACCTATTTCTATGACGACTACGATCAAGAAGTACGAGAAAGATTGCGAGCGACAAACCAAATTGCCAAAGAACAATTACAGGAGGCTAAACAGAAAGCAAAAAGGTACTACGACCAAAACACCAAAGATATACAATTTAAAAAGGGAGACAAGGTACTATTATATAACGAGATCCTACGAAGAGGACTCGAGAAAATTAAACTCCCTATGGACAGGAGTAGTTGAAAAAATTTCCGACGTAAACTACGCGATAAAAACCGGTCGTAAAGTAATTCATGTGCATGCAAATAGATTGAAAGCTTTTATAAGCAATTAATATAGCTGAGGTACTCACCAATAGAAGAAATCTTCCAATACGCACGATAAAAAACAAAAAAGAAATTGGATATTGTCACAAACCGAAAATTGTCTGTTTTGTATGGGTCAATACATTTTAAGTAATTTACTCAGAGATTGGACAAGGTTGCGCGATTTATCCAAATAGGATTTAATATTTTAAAATGAGGATCGATTCTTTTAAAAATAATGTAAGGTTAGAATGGCACGTAAGAGTCAATTAAGTATTTCAAATATGTAACATAGTCAAAAAATAAAATAAAATATATTAATAGAAAAGTGCAATACACAATAATTATGACATGTTTTGGCCTCCTGATTAGGCCATCCTCAGATAATTAAAAAAAACGTAATGAAATGTAGTTACGGACATAATTGAATTCAATTCTTTTAATTATTGTTATTAGAGTTATTATTATTATTTAAATTTTATCTTGAGAAGCGTTAGAATGGAATTTTGGAATTTATGGAATTTCTGGTAAAACAGAAAGGGTCAATGTTTACGGTAAAAAAAAAAAAAATTCTGCTTGATTTAAAATTTGATTCTTTGATGGGTATCCCAAATATGTAAGATTATAAAATGTAGAGTCGAGATCACCAACTGTTAATGCACAATGTTTCGTTGATACAATAACTCAAGTTTATTAACTAAGATATTAAGACAGCAAGGCTCGAATTTTTATCTATCGTTCAAAAGTTTGACTAAAACAATTTATTTTTAATAATTTTTTCGGCTTTTTATAATCTACTATGTTTCTGAAGTTGAAGGTCAAGATCAAAGATTAGCGAACTCAGTGACCATTCTATTAGTGATTCCATGAATAGTGAACGCATTGAGTCCAGTAAGAGTAGCTCACTAATAATGGATATGTAAATATTATTACGTAACGATATTTCTTCAAATAATTCTTTTCCAAATTATTGATACAAATTAATAATTAATAAATAGATCTGAGAATCAAGAACGATAAGCAGGCTTAATAACAACTCATAAAATCGATATTATTGTAACGGCTCGTTATTATAATATTGATACATCAGAAGATAGCGATGGTGTCAATATTATAATAACGAGCCGTTACAATAATATCGATTTTAGATTTGATTTCGCATGAGGAAGAATCTTCCCCTACCTTTTATTTAAGTAGCATTCCTAAGTAGAAAGTGGTAAGAAGCCCGCGCGGGCGGTTGTTGCCACTTAGGTATATAAGGATTAAAAAATTCTGTCACTAACTCACTCTCCTTCATTTACCCTCATTACCACTCTTCTCTATGCCATCCTCCTCTATTCTCACCATCCTCGTTCTCCAGAATAATATCTATAAAATCCTTTATATTCACATCATTGTCCATCTCTGTCACCAATATTGGTTTGGAAACAACGAGGACTCAGAATCGGACGGGCAAGGAAACACAGACTCGAATTTTTGTAACAACACTTTAATGACATTTACCACAAGTATAAGTCTTACAGAGCTATCAACAGTCTTCTTACGGTTATTGACACTGCGCGGCTCGGGAGTCGCGTTACCATGTAATAAAGACGGCTGTCTTTTTTTATCTACACGGTGTTACTTTTGATGATCGACGTTCGTGTTAAATGTTACTTGAATTCTGTCATTCTATCTTCAGTATGGGTTATACGCATTACAATTGTATATGCTGTGAGCTGGTCAGTTTTGACGGCGCTAAGTCTGTTACTATTTGCTGGACTATATGGGCTGCCCCTGCAACTGCTGCCCCCGCTGGTCCTCCAGTCAAGAAACCGGCTAGCGCTGATACCGCCGGTTTCAGTATATAGTTTTTTGCTCCCTGCCAAAGAGTCTCTAACAATGGGGGATCAGGCCATTGTATTGGTGTTACCTTGGTACTATTGATGACAGGGTCGTTGTATTCATTCATAGTTTGATCCTATGACGTACCAATCCGTAGGATCAGAGTAGGGTATCCCTATATTGTTCACTGATGAACAAAATGTCATTGATTCATACATATCGCCTGGTGCTAATAAGTTAGCACCACATGCAGCGTTGGAATATCCTGTAACATTATCTACCCAATGCAATAGATATGTGTAACCCTCGCCAGGTTCTCTAACAAGAATCTGTGGGTATCTGCGATACACGTCTATAGTCGTCGTCATGTCTAGCTTGTGCTCACCATATTCACGATTGATTTTCATAGCCATATATGGCAATGTTTTGTATCTGAAGTTGTCGTCCCTTTAGGAATCATCCCTCCGGAAAGACCCATTTTTTGCATCCATTGTAAGGTGCAGTGTGAGGGCACAGGACTAAAAGTCATCCAATCCATATCTTCATATGGAGAGAGCATCCAATAGTCTATCTATGCTAGAATATCGATGTCCCATTCATGTATATTTTCGAACAGGTTTTGTATATCGTGGTGCACTACGATTCCTGAATACAAAGACGTTTTCAGCTGGTCT
Organism: Cyphomyrmex costatus; assembly: GCF_001594065.2. NCBI lineage: Eukaryota > Metazoa > Arthropoda > Insecta > Hymenoptera > Formicidae > Cyphomyrmex > Cyphomyrmex costatus. The sequence continues at coordinate 57,331 of NW_017275207.1, forward strand.
AAAACCATATCTCTGTACGCATTGTCATATTTATTAAACAAACCTGCCCAATCTTTTGGCGTTATATCATTTATCGACAGAAAGCTAGATGTTGTAAAACTAACTGCGTTTGCTAACATATGTACCCAATGCACCAAACCAATGGGTGAAGCAAATCGATAAGAGTCGGTGTGTGTCATAATCAAGTCTAGAGATGTAGCTACCCTATTAACAGAAGTCATTGTTTGTATGTTATAAGAGGGTACAGCCACCTCTGGTCTCTGTATCGACCAAGTTATTCTTAGCCTAGTACCTTGGCCTACATATCTTATCCTAACTCCTGTTGGATATAGATGCTGTGGAGTTATGCCAGAAAAATTGTACGCTACTGCTCTTCGTCTGGCGTCAACTTTGTCTTTTTGGTCTAAATTAAATTTGTGGCTCTTGAACTGTTTAGTCTTATCAAGATAACTCCCATCATATGTCCAAGCCCCATAAGCTTCAGTATTATAGTCTGGTGATGGTTTGAACCGTTTCTGGGCAGGCGCAATTCCTTGATACCACTGGCCATACAACTCCGCAAGAATTGATAGAGTTGTCCCGCATGTATCCCCAACTGCCAATCTTGTGCATATTTCATTGAAAGCAAACATGGTATCCCTCCTGATTCCTGGTATATTATCTTTGTCCCAGAAAGACGACCATAGTACCCAAGCCTCGGCAACTTCAGTTGGTGCTGGCCTTTTCCATACTGCAACATCTATTGCTGCATTTCTCATTGATATCCTGATGTTATCTGGACAATTGGAAGAAACCTCGTCTACAAGCACCATACATACATTCCTAACTCCAGGCACATCTATACTATTTACAACTGGAATGTATGTTTCTGTCATATTGTATTTCTTTTGTCCAACCGTTCTTATGGTCGTGGTATTATATGTCACTGTACCTGTCCATGCATCCGAAGATAAGAATGAAAATAGATACGGAACCAGATGACTTTATCCAAATAGTTTTGATGGTACAGGAACAGCTGTCCAGGTCACATCCAATTCTCCGTACGTGAATCCTTCTGGAACATTTCCGAAATAAGAATTATTCGCTAGAGCCACAAAAGTATCTAGTGGCATGGCTGTCATTTTCCACGCATGTGGATCTACTCCTGGTTTCTGTAGTATGTCCAACCCAATACCGCTCACTGTGTCCGGTTTCCTGACAAATCTATACGGTATTGGGTCTGTATTAAAGCTTTCCTCTGCTAAAGACATGGCCATGGCGCCACACCTTAATAGGGCAGCTATCTCATATCTTGTTGATGGTCTTAGCGCTAAAGCTTTGACTAGAGATGCCATCGTTGTTGCATCTCTCACGTTCGGACCTCTCACCACTGCAGACAAAACACCTGTCTGTGCTGGATCATTTAGTCGCCCAGACAAAATCTGATATTGTGAACTATATGGCATTGGATCTACTTCTCTACTAGTGATCATTGATGACACGGCCACAGACCTCACAGGTATGATGTCTGAGTAGTAATATCCTAAATTTATATCTGGCTCTGGCTCTGGAGCTTCTTCCGTTGCGCCCTTTGATCTTGTTTGCATATTAGAGCCAGTCGCCGCAGCCTTCGATGTCGATTCTGGATGTATCTTCCTGGCTTGATGTTGACTCAGGACTTCTTTCCCTCTGATAAAAGTACGTCTCCCTGTTTCCAACAGATGGCGCTGTGCTGGTGTAAACGCGTTCCATTCTGCTTCGGTAGGTATGTCGGCTGGCGGTGTTCTGCCAGTGTGTATTGGTGTAGCTTCTCCTCCGTCTGATATGTAAACTCCACCAACATATAAACGGGATACACAGTCCCATGATGTATACGATTGCGACTTGCATCCAATTTTGGAAGCGGAATCTAATCCTGTTGGAGTTGTGAGAAGATTCCCTACTGATGACCCCACTTGTAGTAATGGGGAAAATGTCCATCCTATTAAATTCTTCACAGTCGCTGGACTCGTCAGAATTTTCTCCATATCGTATCATCTATAACCAATTATCAGTACGTCAATCACTCGTCTATTATGGTTATGTTTCGATTGTGTAGTGTCAACCTATTTTCAGTACGCGTATCACTCGTCTATTAAGGCTAACTACTTAGATACTTACTATTTGTCAAATTAGTCGTAGGTGTAAAAGCACCAATTCCCCTTAATTACTGTTGTGAACCCGGGTACCGATTCACAACAGGTCAAATTGGTTAGTTTCCGTGTACCAATTTGACAATTTGGGTCTTGCCTAGATTTTCTTGTCAAATGCGATTGGTTCTGACCGATCGCATTTGGCAATTTCCTTAATTTTAAAATCACGCGGTATTGCAAGCACGTGGTTGCTGACATCGCGCTACTTCGACATTTATTTCCCCAAATTTGCATTTTTGTTATCAACTAAATTAGGTTGCTCTTTCATAATTCTATTATACTTGTCATATTTCTAATAAATTGTCTAGTTGTAGTTTAGGGCTACAACACTATGTATCAACTTATAATGATATCAAGATACGATACGTACAAAGTATTTGACAATGTACTATAATCAATCATATAATATTCATTTCTTGGTTTCATGTAATACAAAAAGAACGAGATTAAAAGTAAGGTGTAAAATGAGGATAATGAATGATGTAAGATGTTAACTAAACATGCAACTTGTTGAACGTATCGTCAGTATCATAGTTCATGGATTGTTCAAGAATTTTAGGATTGTTTTCTAAAACCTATAGCTCTTTTTCTTGATCGTTAATATTTCATTTACTAAATCTATTTCATCCGGATAAAACTTCTACTTAATTAGATTACCTACTCCGTCATCAACATGAATTATTTCTGGTGGAGGCGTTTCTAAAGGGTCTTCGGTCAAATCAGTTATTTCTTACAAAACGCGGATTTCCTCGGAAAGAGGAGAGGGAGGAGCCGCGAGAGCTGCTGGATTAGCTCGGTGAGCTGTTCATAGTCTATCATTATCCGTTTCAACGTCTTTAATTGCTCCTGCTTCTTCTTAAGTTGCACTCAGCTGTTGCAGCGACAAGCTTTTCTGGTCTTTCGAAATCTGACTGGCACGACGAAATAATAGGACATTTGTCGCTGTGTTCGGGGAATGTGTCCCGTATACACCTTTTGGATGCCTTACATCCTGTATTAAATATTTTTAATTCACTCATGAGCAACGGCGCAATTTCGTCGCTTTTCAAACTCTCAATTATCACAAGCAGGAATCTCGGTAGCCGTTATGCGGAATCAGACACAAATTTCTTTTCGGTATTCCGTTCCATTGAGGAGCGTTACTCGACAACTCTCAATTACTCACAAAGTTGAGCGCCAGGCACGAGAAAGCGTGCCACTCTTCCATACTCTATTTTATTTCTCTTAAGATTTATTAATTTAAATCTCATTAACGTTACGTTAATTGTGACGGCGGTAAACGGTAGGCTCAGTCACGGAATTAGTAGAGGGGACGGTTTGTGTAAGCGGGGAAGAATCGGGGAACGAGAGAAAGAGAAAAATTTTTTTTATCGCATAGAAAGTGATATTGCATTGTAGAAAGAAATGACTTGTATGAATGTCAAGCAGGCTTCTTTACGTATTTAAATGAATCTGCATTTTTTTCATTGCTTTGTTTTCTAAACTTTTTTTGAGTATATTTTTTGTGCAATGCACCTTTTTTATTTTAGAAGTAACTTTTCCCATTCTGATTATAACAGAAATTAGTTGTGAGAGATGTGCTTTTTTCCTGCACGCTTTGTCTACTACTCGTCTGTGGTTCTGCACCAGAAAAATTGCTAGTATCTCCATGCCTTAGTTCCTCTAGTGGAAAATCAATAGTTTTCTCTCAAAATGTGACATTAACCTGTCAATCATTCTGTCTCTTGAAGTTGTTACTTGTAGCTGATATTTCATAGCCTCGGTCTGCAGCTCTTCCAACGACATCGCGTCGAGACGAGCACGTTCCATCCTAACCTTGCGTGATCGTTTATTCCCACACACAAAAAGAAAAACCTGAGCCCTTAGTACCGGTGACACAAAATTCTGATACTCGTAGGTAATACGAGGTAGTTATTCCACTTCTGATTATAACAGAAAGGATTTGTTAAGAATTTTGTTGAAAGTTATAGATATAATATACAGATGTAATAAAAAGCCTATCTTTAAAGAAAGTCCTCAAAGTAAAGCATGGTATACACTAATTAGCTTGTAATGAGAAAGCTTACAGCATCAGTGAGTAAAGAAAGATTGTTTCTCACCTAAAGTATATCGAATGTGAATATATTTTCTTTAGTCCTCGTTGTCCTACTTGAAAAGGCTTCTAACTATCCTCCTCTGATTTTGATGAAATTTTAGTATGTTCTTCAGACAGAAAAAAAGACGTATGTTTTTATACATACTCTAACTCACTTTTAATGAGTGAAACACTCCTTCAAAAAATATCGGTTTAAGCGAATACTATCGAAACTGTAAAAGATAAAAATTTTTATTATTTCATAAAAGTTGAATGGTCAAGAGTACTTTGATTAATATTATTAATTAATTATAACATTTATTTTAATTAAAAATTTTTTTTATTTGCCACATCACTTAACTTTTTAAAAATTTTGATTTTACTTATGATAAAAAGAAAAGTTAATTTAAGGCGAATTCAATCATTTCATATATGATAATGTTATCTTCCAAAATAGCATTTTTTAGAAATTATTAAAAACTCTATATATGTGCATTATCCGTACTCGTTCACATGCTCGAATCTTTAAGCAGAACGTTCTGCTATGTATTTTCGCATAATAGGGAAACAATATAAACGTATCTATTTCGGGAATTCTACGTACGTTTAATCACAGAAATTTTTATCGCGTACAGCTAGACAACACTTGCGTAACGTCTGAATGAGATCATAGTGTCAAGATTGAAGGTCAATAACGAAATGGCGCAATAGTTGTATTATGTAAGTACAAAGAATACAGAAACATGTCGCATTATATATATTAGATTGTTTTATGTATAAATAAAATCGATATCTTTAGTATTATGTTGTTTTGCTTTAAAGTTTAAACCAACAGAAAAAAATTAAATCATAAAAGAATTAAAAATCGAAGGTAATTGAATGTAATAAACGAGCAGGTGAATGTTGGAAGTAGGGATTATATATACAATGAGCAGCATTATAATGTTATGTCTGCGAATGTTAGTTCAGTATATTGTGTACCAATATACTAATATCGCGTACCAGTGTAATTTGTTTCAAAAAACATTTAAAAGCAACATGTGATGTTTACGGATATAAAATATTTGTGCTATAATTACTTGTGCATAATATAAGAAATCTCTTTATATACATTTTTTTACAATTATCATTTTTATTATGAGTTTAAAATGTAAAATTTACGCAGAGCCGGTTCCAGCATCCTTGGCGCCCTACGCAAGATTTAAAAAAGCGCCCCTCCCTCTCATTTTCTCTCATTCATATATAATAATATATAATAATAACAAAATTTCGAAATTATTCTGTATTTTTATTCAAACTAAGAAAATATGAACTTTAAATGAAATTTAAAAAATTAACATATATTATATGATATATTTCACATACTTTATCATATACGCAAATGTAAATTGAACGATATAATTTTTATATTAATAACTTAAATACTAAAAAAGATACAACAAAAAAATTTTATTACGGATTGATATAATATTACGTGTAGGTATAGATTCAGGTTTAACTTGTTTGAACATATTTTTTAATCACCAAACAGGGGCACGTCTTATTAAGGGCTTATGGCTCGCGTGGTTTGGCTCACCGGTCAGTTACTCATAGCCATGTAAACAAAGAAGCAGCGAAATCGCGATGGCGCGAAAGGTGAGCATTTGCGGCGAGTGAAAGGGGACGTCTCACCCGAAACAATTGAAAGATCACCAAATTACGAACAGCGAAAAGTCGCCCTCATGCCTCTCGCCGCTATGCTCGTCGTTCGTGCTTTCGCGACTTCAATGCTCTTTCTTTGTTTACTTTGCTGTGTGTAACTGCCAACGGTGCATCCTATAGATACATCTAGACTGCGTTTGATTTGGCGCTCACGACGCTTGTGAGCATCAATTGTTTAATATTTAATAAACAACAAAGATGAAACGACGCTTAAAGCATTGTGAGCGCCAAAGCAAATACAGCCATAGTCAGGGCGAAAAGAAGCGCGACAAAAAAGAAAAACACAAGAGTGAGTTCTTATTTTATATTGACTCAACGCTTGCAAAATTTATTTTTCTAAATATTTTTAAATAATTATTTTAAACATTCAAATATTTTGGCGCTGGAATTTAAGGCGTCCCCGTTTTATGACGCCCCGATGCGCCGCTTACCGTGCTTACCGCCTAAAACCGGCCCTGAATTTACGTTAATCGTTACTAATTTAATTTATTCATGTTACTTTATTATATAATTATATTATTATATTATGTAAATATGTCGTAACATGATTTTTAAAAACTAATGTGTTTGATGTAATTTAAAAAATAAATATGAATAATAAAAATATATACATATACATATAAAATATAATAATATTATCACATATGATTGAACTCGTCTTAATATAACCTTTTTTTTTATCGTAAACAAAATCAAAATAAAAAAAAAGTTAAGTCGTGGGAATAAATAAATAAAATTCTTTTCAATTAACAAAATTGTTTAAATTATACAGTACTCTTGAAACCATATAAGTTCTTTTATTTCAAAAAGTTTGTGTACGTTGATCTTTAGGATCAGTTTTTTCTTCTATTACCTTTATTATATTTTCTTCTTTAATTAATTTTCTAATTTTTATCAGTGTTTCTACTACACCTAATTCTTTTCCTTGATCATCTCGTTTTTTTTCTATTATTTGATCTATATCTATGTCTATTACTTGTGTTTTGTTGTATATTCGCCTGGTCTCGTTCACTGAAAGAAAGAGTGATTATATTATCTAAATTCGTATTGTTAATTTTCATCGGCGATGATTGATTCAATCATTACATGTACTAAGTTGTACAAAAGATACATAACTTATTTATTATATGTCAACACGAAAAAAATTATTTCAAAAATTTTCTATGAAAATATAGTAGTTATGATACAATACAGTATTTTGAATTTTTTTACCATGCCCTTAAGTAAAATTAATCAAAACTTATTTTATATTTTATTTTACGTTTATATTAACGAATGTGAGAGATTTACATAAAAATTTTTCGACATATAATGTTTTCTTACGTTTACTATATTTTCAGAATAAATTTTACGAAATAACTCTTTCCATGAACAATCTAAATTAACTCGATTAAATTCTTTGATATAAATTTAAAAAATTATTTATGGATGTATTTGACGTACAATAATTGACAAAAAAATGCCCCAAATACGAAATATTTACATAATTGCGCCAAGCATGCAATAAATTTGGTGATAACTTATAGTATAAATAATAGCTAATCCAATATAATTTATTTTTAAAAAGTTATTTTCCACATTTTCAATATTTTATTAACTTTTATTTGTCATTTTTCAACTTTCGATGACAAAACATTTGGTAGTGAAAATGTCCTGAATTTAATCATAGAACATGAAATTTTTTACTTTCTTAACACGATTATTTATCAATGTAAAACGGAGAAAGAAATTGGAATATAGTTTAAAAAAAGATAAACATGCATTATTTAAACAATATAAATATATTATTTGTTCTTAATATTAATGTATGACCCTTTATGAAACATGGCTACAATGCAACATTTAGTAAATTGACAGCAATAATATATTTTGCAAATTAGACGACTTTGCGGACTATATAATAGAAGGTTAAAATTACAGGTTCTTGAAATTATTTGCTTGGGACAATCAGCTGACTGCGATAGCCACACTTATACAGTCGAACAGTGATTGATGCATTTTAAAAACCGCAAAATTGTTATGAATAATAATTTCTCTGAAACCGTGTTGTCATAATTAATCAAATTTTGCAAAAAGTTCCAGTAATTTAGAATTAATATGTACAAAAAAAAATTAAATTGTTGGTACTTTTCTTTCTATACTATCTTTTATTAGGTATGTTCGACAAAGTTGCATTTCCCGTATGAAAATATCTCTTATAAAACTTTAATATTTTAATACAGGCCAAGTAATCACTTGTTTTCGGTATTAAAAATCCTACGAACAACTTCTTTAATATTCAAAATAAATATTATTCGGCCAATACTAGTACTTAGTTTCTATAACCATAATTAAAATAATAATTACTGTTTCACGGTTTAGTGAATCTATTTGAAATTCCTTTATTATATAATAGATAATAAAGGAAAAGTTTCCCGAAGTTTCATCGATTTGGAATAGCTCCGATACATCTTTAATTTTTGAGTGGCTTTTAATTCCTTTCGTAATATATTTGTTGAAATTCCAAGTTTATAAAATGGACTTAACAATATCGTGAGAATTGATAAATATTACGCATTTGAGGCTTTAACGGGTATTTTCTTCAATTATATCAGAAGGATTGCAGTTTATCGTCGTGATACGATTATCAGCGCACTCCTCGTCCTGATGAAATGAACGGCATTGTTTACGAATCATTGGGATCAATAATTAAGAAAGACACGGCGATAACTCGCAAACTTTCTATTATAATTGATAAATATTGTATATTTTCAACCAAATAAATCTTTGTTAGATGATAAAATCAATAATTTTTTAAACAATAAACAAACAAGAAGAAAGAAGCTAATGACGGTCAAAGCTGGATCAAAATGCTTATTGTTATAATTATGTGTGAATTTTATATACTGCGTATGAAGTCCCCCCATATAAATCGCGACGCTGAATTAAGTTTTTCATCATTGACGCATACATAATAATATCACGAAATCAATTGATTAACAATTTTTGATGCTCGTAGCATCATGAATCTTAATATAGTATTTTGAATGACATATATTAAAATCTAAAGATGATAAACTAAAATTCACGTATTTAAAATTCTGTAATTCTTATGTATTGCGAAGATTATTATATAATTTTGGCGTTTCGTCCCGGTTTCCACTACTGGACTCATCAGTAAGGCATTATAGTGGAAACCTACCTTAGACGCCTGTATAAGTTATTAAATCGAGATTCTATATAAAGAGATGTACGCGTATCTCAGCACTTGCGAGAAATTTTTGCGAATATCGATACATTACCTTACTGATGAGTCTAGTATAAAATTCACACAATTATATGGTCTGTTTTCTGTTCCTGCACTAGACTGAACTAGAACTCTCTTTCTCGCTTTCTACAAATATCAAACATATACCTATCTCACTTTAAGTTCTAAAAGTGTACACTAGTTCAGCCACAGAAAACAGACCTATAATAAGCACTGTGATCCAGCTTTGACCGTAAATGGCTTTCTTCCTAGTTTATTATTCTTTATCAATTATACGGTCCTAAAAAGTTTCTAGTATTTGTTAATAAGTTTTCTTGAATTCAAAAAAATTTATTACTAGGTAAAGTAATACTATGTATTACATAAAAAGTTAAATAATGACATTCACTTAATCAGCGATTTGGTTGTATCATTGAAATAATACAACCAAATCGCTGATTAAGTGAATGTCATTATTTAACTTTTTATGTAATACATAGTATTACTTTGCCTAGTAATAAATTGCTAAAATAATCCGCTAATTTTTTAATATCACGGTAACTACTATTGTTATACATTTGGGTAATCGCAATTTGCATCGTATAGCAGAAATCGTCCAATTGATGATATACCGATAAATTATATGACTGAGTTTCTCGAAAGAATGATTTCACGCCGGGCGATTTTTTCGTTTCGATAAATTCGGTCGTCGTACTGCCCGGCACGGCATATTTGCAACATATTTGAGAATTTTTGGCCGAGTCTGTACCGGAATGTACAGGCTGGTATTTAGAAGCAGTGGGATCGGAGGACCGACAACGGCGGCAAGCTCGTCTGCCCGCGAGCAGGGTCTCAAAAACCTGAATTTCAACTGTCTACCTAGACCCGACGGCCTCCGAATCCGTCGAAAACACATTGTTGTGTGAGAAATAGTTGGCTCTACAACGATCTTAGAGTGACACGACGTAAAAAAGATTCGATTGAACGATAGAAAAATCTGTAGTACTTTTCATTCAAAACAAATATCTCTAATTAATTGAACAGATTATATGGTAGTATAATAAATTTCGTCAATGCGATTGCATTAATTATAGTAATCATCGAATTAACTATCTACCTGTTTATTGTGTTAATATATAATTTATCCTATTATGAATATTTGTCTAAATGTGGTTTATTCAAGCGTTAATTTTATCTATGCAATTAATAAAAAACAATGAAAAAAAAATTGTTTAATCAAGTTTATGAGCTCTTATTACATTTTTATAAGCCTCTGCCAAGTATCGATCTAGTTTGATAATATATTGATATATTAAATACAAGAAAATATAAAAAGCTAACATAATGCTTAATCGTATAGTGTTCAAACTTACCTCCATAAAGATATCAAAGGCCAAATGTAAATTAATAATAATTTACTTTGACATAAGATTTAATTCTAGAACGACACTGCGTTTTGAAGATGTCTCCTGTCTCGATTTGGATGCTATCTAGGAATTTATAATCTTATAAAACAAAAAAGTACACAAATGATACAATTAAATATGATACTCATTATTTTTTTCATTACTCCTTTTATTTTCAGCTCCATCGAGTGACTACATGAGAAAAGGGACATTCTGTAATAATACAATAATATATCCCAAATATATAGTACAGCGCAAACATGGCAATACATTTTTTATCGCGAAAAAACTAAAAATATGGAACGCAAGTGGAATCGAACTCGGATCCTCATATTCCAAATCGATCAAATTGATCGTGTAGTCATCACCAGTATGCATTTTTATAATTATTATTTAAAGATTCTTCGCTAAAATGAATGCAATCTTTTACATTAAAGAAAAAAAGTATCCTAACGTGTTCGAATCTGCTAGGTAGAACCAATCTACAAAATTATAGAAATGCTGACCTTCAAAAGAAAATTGTCATTAACAATATCGTATACGTATATGCTCCTTTTTTTATCAGGATTGCTAGTAGAATATTGCTTTATTGTAAATAAAGCATTACTCGACAGAGAGGCTCACCTGTTTTGTCTTTGATTTCAAATTGATGCATACCTCCCATGTTTTTGTTGTCTTCTTTGCAGTATTCAGTTATCACATTATTCATCTCGAGGTCAAGCTTGTTACTCTCTTGTTCAGAATCTTCTTTGTTTTTTTCTTCCTTTTCAGGATCTCTGGTGAGACACTTAACAGAATTTTTCAAGAAATAAAATATGGCAATTTTCATGAAAAAATAAGGTTGTTATTGGTCATATTTTTTATTACTTTAATTTTTTTTAAATGTTTTTTTAATAAAATATGAATTGTATTATTTTATGTTACAAATGAAAAATTATTTCGTATAAAATAGAAGACACGTTTACAATCTATATAAAACTTTTGTCTTGTTTTATCTAAAATGAGGATTTTATCACGATAAATCTATAATATTCATCGTACTCGAAATATTACCAAAACTATTTCCTAACTCAATGCTATTTCTAATAACGTTATTATTAATATTATTTTATAGTTCAAATCTATTAATGCACTGTTCGGTTAGATATCATCAGTTTATTTTAAAAATTATCAATTTTGGCCTTAATTTAAGAGAAGAGTGAGTGAGTGAGTGAGTGAGTGAGTGAGTGAGTGAGTGAGTGAGTGAGTGAGTGAGTGAGTGAGTGAGTGAGTGAGTGAGTGAGTGAGTGAGTGAGTGAGTGAGTGAGTGAGTGAGTGAGTGAGTGAGTGAGTGAGTGAGTGAGTGAGTGAGTGAGTGAGTGAGTGAGTGAG